>NW_009954194.1:2371142-2426275 GCF_000747805.2 Chaetura pelagica | reverse complement strand
AGTGTTTTTCTGTTCTTCCAGAAATCAGGAAATAGATTTACATGTCCAGCTTTTGGAGTTAATCATTGGAAGACTGAGTCATGCTGTATTCTTCAAGAACAAACCTCAAGCTATTAATGAAATTATCCTGTAAAAAGAAGATACTGTACAGCTTTGAAAACTGATTCAAGGTATCAGCAAAGTGATTATCAATCTTCTTTGAAAAATCTCACATCCCCTACAGTTCGATGTCCTCCCCAATTGACTACAAAGAGGCAGTCTTAAAAGTCCCATTCTCTCTCTGTATGGGTTTTAATTGGCCAGAAACTAATCAGAAGGTACACTGTTATTAATGGCGCACCATGAGGTAAGAAAGAGACATTTTGAAACCCAGAGTGATCTCTTGAATCTCTTACTCAGATTCCTCCCAACTGTGGCTGCTTCCTGCCCTGTCTACTCTCAACCTTCAGCCCTGATTTCTTCCCAGCAGCTGGTGGGGCTTAGGCTTATTTTCTCCCTTTTGTTGTGCCCCTTTCACCCTGCCTTTGCTGCAGCTCTAACTTTTACACCCAGATTAAAGGGCAAAAGAGTGGTAGCAAAGTGCTGTAATTGAACAAGAGGCTGTCCATTAAGAAACTCTCTGCTGACACAATCTAACTATGCAAGTTAAATGGCTGATCCTCCTTACCTAAATACATTTGCTGGCTAGGAGAGTAATACTTGTTTGCAGACACACTGCTCTGGAATACTGGCATGTACAATATTGAAACAAGCATGTTGCATAAATAGAAATAAGGTTTTTTTTAATTTTTAAATTTTAAATCAGGAGGAGCAAAGCTATTTTGTTCAGACTGCTCATCCAGCTGTGAACACTGTAAACACTATGTTTGTCCCCTTCCTGCTAGTCCTAAAATCAGGGGGTTGTGCAGCATAATTCTTGATATCATAGTGTTGATTGCACATCTGACTCATAACCTGTGGAGGTTCTGGAAATTTGTAGCTAGATATCCCCAGAGAATCCAAAGAGCAAGACAGAGAAAGTTCCTAGGGCTTTTTACAAGATAGGAGGGATTTTTTGAGTGGAATGTAAGACTCCTATTTACCATTTTCCCTGTATGCTATGTTTCCTGTTGCAAAGACAAGACAGTACTATCTTGTTATTCCACAAGGCAGTGGAACAAAGACAGTTCAGAGCAGAGCTGCAATATACAAAACTATATATCAAGTCTATATGTTTATTTAGTAATTTTCTTTTAACTATTCTCTTATAAAATCTAGCAGTAGAAGAGTTGCTCCTACAGTCCACATACAACCAGACCCTCCTACTGCCTGTGCCGAGGTCTCTGCCAGCAAACACCAGAGGCGTTTCTTCTTATTTCCATTCATAAAAGGTGAGAAACGAAGAGTAACTGCATCATCTACAGATTGGGCACATCGTAGTGTGCTCAGAATATCAAGACACATTCCCCAGAGTTCTTATTGAGAGTTATTAATGTGATAAATGTGTTCCTGAATCAGCTGTTTGTTTAACTGAGCATTGTCGCTGCGTTTTGCACTGGCTGCTCACTTCATACATAGATGTTCATTGTTCTGACTCCAGGCTTTGTTCCCTTCTTTCACACATTGAGAAAGTTTTCCACAAACTGAGTGTTTATGTGTTGAGTGCAGTACTCCATGGACTTTAGGGTCTAATGGAGTGTGAGAGGGGGCCTGTGGTTTTTCATCTTGTTTTCAGCTGTACAAACATCATGTACTTTTCCCTTCCTTTCAGAGGCCCGTCTGCGGCCTGCTAAAACACCAGCGCGCAGCAACGTAGTTGCTGAGACTTTACAAGTCAAACTGGGAGGACCTGATGCCATTCACCTTAACACCAAACATATTGACAGTGTTTATTTTCTCTGCCCCAGCCTCAGCTCTCAAATAAACATATCAGTGGCTGATTTTCAGTGCTTCTCTGAAGAAAAGCCTAAAAGAGTATCTATCTTACTGTCAATAACAAGTATAACCTGCTCTCAGAATAAAAGTGCTGGAAGGGTATAAATAAAAGGGTATAAACAAACAAAAAGATTAATTTCTCTCTTGTAAGCCTTTTAAAATTTTTTTATTTATTTATTTCAAGACACTTTTTGATACAAGTAGGGTCCTTGTTTTGCTTTTGCACTTTACACTTTGTGAAGTCCAAAAGGGAGAGGAACTAGGTTGGTTAGCACTTTGCATATTTTTTGGTGCAAGCACCTTGCCTCTGGGGAAAGCCATTCATTAAATTGTTATTCTGGGTTGCTGACATACAGATTTACTTTTCATCAGGAAAATCCTGTAGCCATCCAGAAAAAAAAAATTAAAAAATCTCTCTTTAATACAACATCTTCTAGATGTCTTTGAGCCTTCAAATTAGCAGGGCAAAATGACTACTAGAAGTCTATATAGATGCAATTATGTAAAATTCTAGCTAGGAAAAGGAAAATCTATTCAAAGGTGCATACTCTTGGGACAAAGACATGGCCAAAATCAATTTGTCAGAACTTTACGACATAAGCAGCAGGCAATGTAAGGCCTTTTTAAATTTAAAATTTACATAAGAGTTCAGAGACAGCTTAGTGAATGAAAAAGAGGAGTTCACATTTTTAATTAATTAAGAATGAGCATCCTTTCTAATGAATTCTAATTTTAATAGGTTGTCCACACAATGTCATATCTCCAGATTCTTTCAGCAGTATTTTTCTGTCCTTTCAAACACGTCCATACACCTACGATGAATGGGTAATACAAAGTAAGCATACAAGCCTTTTAACTGATTATAGCATATATGATTTGAAAATGACAAAACAGAAAAACAATGTTTGCTGTTCAGTCATAGTTTCTATATTCATGGTTCTCTTTCACATATTTTGTTGGGACTATGCTATAGAAGCTGTTCAGAGAGCTGAGTTCTTGTCAGCACCACCTCTTCTGTCTCCTTTAATATTTTTCCAAGTCTCACTAGATATGTTACAATTCTGTGAGCTCTTTTGAAAAAAATTATTTCTGAAAAGAATCAATTTATTTAAAAACTCAGACATCAGTGTTACTTCTACGTGATTGTATTATCTGGCAAAAACCTGTTGAAGCAGCAGGATCCCACCATACTAGACATCTGCACTGAGATAAGATTTTATATCCTCATAGGGCTAAGAATTTGGGAAACAGTGCTACCAGACATGGAGACATTTTATGGCAGTATGCTTCCCTATAAAACCAGAGTTAGAGTAAGGAAAAAAAACAAGTTTGTAACACCTGGGTCAAGTCACTTCCCTGTGTCATATATGATATGTTTAGCATAGATGCAGATGCAGTACTGAGCCATTGCTTTAACCCTTGTTTGTGGTGTTTTGTGTAACAGAGTCCTGAACTCACAGTCATGAAAAACATAGTTTTAGCACTGGATTTGTGGCAGGCAGATCTCAAGTACCTCAGGAAGCCTGCCTTTCCCATACACAGGGCACAACCCTCTGAAAAGAACAAACAATAGGAGTTAAATAAATCAAAACATGAAATCATAGGTGATTTAATTCAGGTTAACTAGATGCATTCAAAACTAAGCTCAGTAAGATTGGAATGAAGTTCTGAAGTTCATGATGCTGTTTGTTTGGCATATCTCATAGAAATTATGAGAGGTTTGTAAGGGATAGCAAGCCAAGGAAGGGAGGCTAAACTCAAAGAGAGACTTACAAAGTCTTTTAAAACTGGTCACAAAAGGTCATGTTCTTCTTCAGGCATTTGTTTTAAAATATTTTACTTAAAAGCATAAACATATATTAAAAATCAGTTCCAGTCTCTATTCCTTTTCCCACAATCTCTGATTCTAATTTTAATGCCTTCCTCTTTATTTTTTAATTTTTAAAAATAGGAAAGCTAATAATAATTCTATTCAGACCAAAATGTTTCAAATTCACTGAGTGAATGTTGGTATGTTGGTAATTAAAGTCTGAGCTCTCCTGTTGTGACTTTTATTAAAGTCAATCTGTATCTGTCAATGCTGGTAGTCTGTGAGAATTCCCAGTGGGGATACTTGAATCAGCTTTCTCCCATCATCATTAATTGTGTGTCATTAGTTTGATACTGTATCAAGGGCATTTGATACCCCTAGAACCTAGCACTTTCAATCCAGGGCTTCTGTAATTGGCAAGAGCTATTTAAGAGCAAACACGTTCATCTAGACCCCAGGTGCACACAGAGAGCCCCACTGAGCTATAGCCTAGTTTGAAGATTTACTCTCATACCAGGTGTATGCTTTTACTGTGTCTGAACTCAGGTATGTTTTGAGGATTACCACTAGTTTTGGGTGGATTTTCAATTCCCACTTAAATATTTTGAGAATTTGAGGTAAGATCTCCAAAATGGCAGATGTACTGAAAATGGTGCAGCTGTGATGCTAATACATTTCAAAACAGTGTTAGAGACCTAAGCTTTTCACAGACAAGTAAGGTAACATTTTCCTGCTGCACAGCTGATGAGAAATTTAACCCCTGTAACACCCAACACTGGCAGTGGTATTTTGAAAAACCATTATAAAATAACTGTAAAGCTATGCTGTTTTAAGGTTTCATAGATTGGTTCATCCCTTCTATTTAAAGCTGAATGGATAAATAGAATGCCTACAAGGAGCAAAAATAGTTTTTAAAACCCATGAGCAGCACAGCAAGGGCTTCTTAATTTCAAAAGTCATATACTCTACCCTCTTCCTAGTTAAGTCCTGTGGTGTGGGAAACCGATTTCATAGTTGGGCACAAACTGGAATACCTCTCAGAAGGAGAGAATAACATCTTCCTCTGCTACTGCTGGTGCAGAAATTACCTGCAGTATAATATGGGATTAGTTTATAATGAAAATATCTAATCCAAAAAAAGCAGGTGTCATGGGAAATTATTGCTTACCAAAGCTCAAGAGGAAGCAGAGAGCTGTAGTTTTCATATGCCTTTAAAATTCTTAAATTTGGTGTCCTTTGGATATATTTTACTGCATCCTCACTTCCCTATCTTGGAGTAAGCAGAGAAGTACTTCCCAGCATTTCTTGCTTCTGTGCCTGCAAAGCTCAAGAGCAAGGCTCAAGCTCAGCCTCAGCCCAAGAGCATTAAAAAGCTGAGCCTGGGCCAGGCTGTTAAGGCAGAAATCAGACTTTATTACCCTTCTTATTCCCAGGAAGTAAATAATATTTCCCATCAACAAATTAAAGGTGTACCTGATGTAAAAACTCCCTGAAGCACATCTCTCCCAGTTTTAAATTCTCTCTGTCCTAACAAAATCAATGGCAAAACACCTGATAAATTGTTTGGATCATTCATTTTTTTAGAAGGAAACTGTGGCAGTGGCAGGGCTATTCGCTTTAAAGTTAATTAGGGATTTTGAGTGTCCTTTTGATTCTTGAAAAGCTCCACTCACCAGCAACTTCCCACTGTTTTCCCCAAGGCCACTCAGAAAACAACTTTACTGATTTTCTTCCCACAACTTCTACAGTCCTCACCGTGGACGTAATTAATTTTCAACTCCTCTGATGCCAATCTGAATCCGTCTTTAGCTGAAAGATTTTTGAACCTGGCTGCAATGAAGGGACTGATCCTACCCAAGGCAATATAAGTTCTCGTGAGTAATTCTCCTTTGCTTTCAAATCCTGCCATGAGGCACCAGTCTGCAATGACAGACATCTAACCTTTTTCCAATAAAAGCCTCAAGGCCTTGGTCTGAGTGGGGGCCAAGGGAGGGGGCTGGCAAGCTAAGAGCTGTGCTATGGGCATCATTGTCCTTCTTGAGGGCTTCTGCAGCAGGACTCACAACTCCTCCATGTGAGCAAGGAAATCCCATGACTTCCACAACCTGAGGACCTGTGTAGCCAAAGGACTGAGGCACAGTTGGCTTTCCTGGGCATACATACAGCACTCTGCTAGCATATTTGGCAGCTTTCACCTTTCTTATATCTCACTTGATCTCCTGTTTATAATCTCCAATGGTGGTACCCTGCCAATAACTGAACTCCACCATGCTGCACAGGGCAGTTGTGCCAGCAGCCTTCTGTCCTTGTCCCATAGATGTCCTCTGTGTGAAATGTGACCTTATTCCTTCCCATACTTGTTTTATTTCCTGGAGCACAGGAACTCAAAAGAACACATATAGAAATTCAGCCACTACTTCTAGTGGCATGAAGGATCAGTCTGAGTTTCTTTTATAGCTACCTGATTTCTGAGATTTTAGATAATTCATAAGGAAAAAAGAAGAAGAAAAAAAAAAAGTCAGTGTAAGACTTAGCATTCTGGGACTCAAACAGAAGCAATTTCTTTTTAATTGATGTAGCACCATCATAGGGAACAATTTCATCGCAGGTGGAAAAAAAAACAAAACAACAACTTAGTGTTTTTATGTGTTTGTTTCTGCTCCTGCAGCTGTTAGGTGCACTTGGTTAATAAAGGTCAAGACTACAACATAATCTATTTTTTATAAGGGAAAATTGGTTGGTAGCATATGCTGGAGTTGTAAAACCAGCTATTTTTCACATGCATCAGCTACCCTTTTGCTGAAGTATTTAATATTAATTTACTGTTAAGGATCAATAGCAGGACTTCCTAATGGAAATGCTGACAGATTCTTAACTACAGGGTTTCTGGCCAAGTATCTTTTTTTTCATATCTTGGCTTTAATTATATTGGATTATATTTTTTACAGATTAAAAAGCTGATTCTTATTTTTATTTAGTGGGTTTGTTTTGGCCAGTTTATGGGCTTGTATAAGTACTGCAAAATCACACTGTGCATATAACTTTCAGTGTGACAACAGGAGGCTGTAGCCCAGAGAGCACAGATCTGGCATTATTCTGCTGTACCCAGCGGAGTAGTTAGAGTTGAGAATAGTGGATATGATTTAAATTTTGAAAGAATACTAAAATAATTTCTTATTTGGTAGACCTCCTACTCTGAGCATTCCTTTTAAGAGAAGTAGTCTGGGACATTGTTATGAATAGTGTGCTACACTGCAGAGAAATTACACTATATAGCTTTTATATTCTCATTTCATGTGACACTACTGGAAATGGCAATAACTGAACTACATCATGTAACAATGAGAAAAGACTTATCTCATGTTCAGACCTGTCTAAACAACCTATTTGCTCCTATAAAGAGCCCCAAAGATTTAGTTGAGATTTCAAATAATTCCATACTTTATGTCTCTCATCACTGGTTCCCACTGTTTGAAAAGTTTATTGTTAAATTGCAAACTACGTAGGTGCCTTCTATTTTGTTACCTAATGCAGGATGAAATCTGTCACTGGCACTAAAATGAATGTGCATAATACTAATCAGATAGTGGGCAAAATATTGACTGTTCAGTGGAGTAAACAGAAGCACTTTCATCTCTCATGATGCAGGGGATGCTCTATTGCTTTTCTGTAATTCATAACATCAAAGGAAGACTGTAAGACTTAGAAAACTGCTTCGTATTTCTAGATTACAATCCTCTTTGTTCCTTTGTGATTTGCACAGATCTCCCAAGAGAAGTTAATAGGAAAACAGAAGTATTTTTTTAAGCTTTTTTTGAGGGGGGTATTTCTTCTATCTCATTTACATTGTCCCGTCTCATTTCTCACGATCAGGATGTAGAGGTTTCCCTGTGCATCCATCATATCAAACTTTTGCATTCTTCTCAAGCCAGTAGTTTGCAAGAAAATAATTCAAGTCAGTGATAATTATACAAGAGTTGGTGTTCACCTCACCTCTTAGCTTGTCTAATACTTTCTGTTGTCAGATACTTGTCAGAGTTTTTCAGTTCTCATCCCCTTTCCTTCTTGAGATATGTTAGAGATTAAACTTAGATTAAACTTAGATTAAATATGTCTTCTCATTGCCAAACAAAATTCAACCTACTCCTGGTTGCACTAGAAGATTAAAAAAAAAAAAAAAAATTCAAAAAATTACTATTTTCCTGCTTCTACTTGGAATCTTCAGGAAACAAAAAATATTTCTACCATTTTCAACAACTCTCAAAACTGTACGGACTCCCAACAGACCATTTCCACTCAAAGGATAATGACCATCTGTTGCCAGCTGATGTAGCAATATGCTTTGCAGTGTAAGTGGCAGAAATCTGTGCTGTAGCTCAAGACCATGTTACAGTTGTAGCTCAGTGTTTTCTTCTTTAAAAAAAAATGCATCAACCATCATAAATCTAAGAAATTAAAGCAAAACAAACACACAAACAAAAACATTCACAAAACATAACCACTAAGTTGAAACCTATAATAGAAGAGATTTATTTCAGCTGGAAAAACCAAGCGCTTGAAAGCCAGGAAACGGCAGCTCCCAGTTGCCATATGGTATATCAATGGCATGATCACAGACTGAGATCTCTCCATATTCACCAGAAGGGCCCAACACACAGCAGAGCAGGGTCAAAGCTTCTTGTGTAACTATATTAAAGAGCTTGATTTTACAAACAAAATAGTATATACATCTGGATGCTGCTTTGTTACATGGCTAGGCTGCACAAGGGAAAAGCAAAAGAGAACATGACTGGTGAGTAGTGCTGCAGGACAAAATCTAAAATTAACATTTTACAAGTGCAGGTTAAATGGTAAGGAATTATCCCACTCAGAAACTGAGTCTGACCACCCTGTGACAACAGAGAAATAGGAATGATGTTGCAGATGAGCATCCAGGAAGTAGGGTCAAAAGAGATGAATAAAAATAAGGCTTGCATGTGTGTTGCAGATGTTACTGGAGTCCTGGGTTGCTGATCCCTTTGTTTGTTTGCTTTTAAAATATCTATGGCATTTGTAGTCCACAATTTTTTATATCTGTGTACCCATGCCTTTGCAGGATGTGCAAGGTGATGGTTGTGGAGATATGCATAATGACTGCATCAGTTTCACCAAAACCAGTGGAATCCCAAGACTGCATTTTGGATTAAAAAAAAAAACTCACTAAGTATCAGCTTTAAGAGGAACAGAGATTTCTTGTTCCCTGTTCAACTTCTTCAAGAAAACACTGGATAGCCTTATCCCTTTTCAACTGAATATCAGCAGTAGAAATCTGCAAGCAGAGAGTTATGTAGAAATATTTTAACTGTAGTTCCTGTAAATTTGGACATTTTGAGAGAGGTTTTACTTACACGTGTTGAAAGGAAATCAGAAGAGAACATTAAAACTTGAGTTTCTCATCTAGAAAATATGTGCTTTTTGTTAAGATCATTAATACAGCCATTTCAAAACACACTTTGCAGTACATTACTTCTATCCATGGCTAGCAACAGAGAAATAAGGAATGACTGTAAGAAATATTATTATAAAGTATTGTTTCCCACATGTGTCTGTTAGCATAATTAATTTATTTTTCTTAGTAATGTCATGTGGAACATACGTACTTGGTGGTATGGGGTAGAATAGTGTCTCCTCTTAGCTTTTTCTTAAACTTGAGCTGATTAAGAATAGCCAAGCAATGAGTTTGTGAGAAATTATTTCTCTGGATTTGCTTTTATTTATATATTTGTCATCATTCTCCACTTAGGTAACAATACCCTCATGCGATTTAATCTGTACAGTAGTGTCCACCATTGAGAGTTTCTGAGGCTAAAAGATCAGATACAATCAAGAAACATTGAAAAGCTGCCTCTGAAAGTGGTGCACGCTACTCGCATGGTCACCTTTTGCAGCTGTGTATTCTGTACCTCAGGTGTAGATTTCTATGAGCTGCCTATCACTCCCCTTGCTAAATCGTTTTATAAATATTACATTTAGCCTGTAAACGTATAAAACAAAGCGCGCATGTTTCTTCCACCTGGCCCCCAAAGGCTAAACTCCTTCATTTCCATCAGAGAATAGCAAAATCCAAACATCTTCAGCATGAGACTCCATGAAACTCAGCTAACTGCTCATTTGTCTATCAATTGCCTTTCAGGTGCTATGCAGCAGTACTTTTGATAATAGTCAAAGTCACTCTGGTTTATAAATGGCTACTTCAACATTTATTATCTTCTGTGTACATGCAGCAGACAGGATTTAACTTAAAAGTATAGTGATTATAAATGCAAATACAGTGCTTTTGTGCTTCAATATGCAGTCACTAGATGAAAGTGAAGATTTTATACTGCCGTGTCTTGCCAAGGAATAAGGGAATTAATATAAAGATCTAATGTCATGTCAGATTTGATGCCTGAAATATGTATTAGATGTGTGAAAGGAAATCACAAATCCCTTCCGAAAGAGTGAAGTAATGATAATGAACTATTGCTACAACAATTATTGGATTAATAAAATACACTAATTCCACATGTAAAGCTATTTTGGAACCTTTTTGTAGTATTGCTGGGTTTCATATCACTAGTTTTGCAGTGCTATCACACTGCAGGATAGCCATTCTTGCTTTGCTCTGGCTGAATCTGAGATTAGAAAGAGGACATCTGAGAAAGGATTTCCACCTTCAGTGACCAGACTCACCCTGCCTGATACAAGCCCATAGCCAATTGCACTGTGGTCAGTAGTTTGACTGATACTTTGGTTATCCTTTGGTTATTCATGAATCCCTTTGACATGACAAGTTTATTTAGTGAGCTCAGTTAGCCTGAACACAGAGTTTTCAGGAGGTGGTATCAGCCTGAGACCACAATGCTGCCAAACACGAAAGCATGTGTTAAAATTATTTCACATTCAGCAAAACATTGAGCTGATATCCTTTGATGGAATGTAAGCCTATTTTTTAAATCCATGGGCTTATTATTCTTTTAATTTGCTGAATAGGGACACTTCCTTTAAATTAGGATAACATGAATTTTGGAATTGTATATTTAGAAACCAAATATAAAGGGGGGTGGGGGAGAGGGAGGGGGAAGCAAGCAAACTTTGTCTGCTCTTGCTTGCTAATTAGAATTAAGTAGTTAAGCAACATCCATTCCAGAAAAATCTCCCTCAGATCATTCCAGAAGAAGTCTACTAAATTGAGTAATGCCTGAGTTTTCATAGCTCAATGAAAAGAGAAACCTTAGTGAAGATAAGAAGAACACAGTACGGAGCACATACTTGTTTGATTTAAAGCCAAATTTTTCAAGACAAATTTTGGGGATTTAGTTAGCTTGTCCAGCTGACAGACAAAAGTGAAGCACTGCAGCAATTTCTATGTATTTGCTTCTTTTTGAATTATAATATAATATAAATTGCATAAATTATGCTTTGCCAGATATCAAACATCATGTCACACAGTCAGCCCTTAGCTGAGGAAAACTGGCATCCGCTTGTCCAACTCCACAAGTAAGAGAAAGTATAAATAAAGCATAAATGATTAATTTAACCTTCCCTCCCTGCCTCCCGTTAACAGCTCAAGGACCCACAGCACACTGTGCTTCTGTGATGTACCAGTGCGGTAGAGCCTTCAAGATTGTGGCTAACCCCTTTCCAAGTACAAACACCTGTAAAAACAAAATTAGCACTGCCAATATGTCTAAGAAGAAATGCTTTCCAGTAGGTTATAGATATAATATTCACCCCATTCAGGGGAATCCAAACAAAACACAAAATGTCTTATTGGGGCAAGAGGATATTAAGAATAATAGACAGATTATATGATAGTTTATTGAAGGCAAAGGAAGAGACATTAGTCATAGTTTTGTTATAAAATGAGACTTAATCAAAGAGGAGTGGGTTAGAGGTCATGTGTTCTATTTGTGCTATTATTATTTTTAAATCATTGAGACTTCCATGACTGGCAAAAGAAATGATCCTGAACAGGGCAAAACAAGCCAGACCTCACTGGAGCACTTCAAGATGAGCCAAGAGAATCCACCGCACGAGCCTTGCTGGCTCTATGCTAATCTTCTTTTTATGCCTTTTTAACAAGGGATGATTAGGATCAAGGATCACCTTTGCCAGAGAAGTTTGTCTCAAAAAATGGCCAGGCTGGCTGGGTTATGCTTAGTGATGTGTAGCAATCTGAACAGCATGTAGCTTATCACAGAAATATTTTTCTTATCTGCTGCTTCCTTTCCTTCTATTGTCTATGTTTTCAATCAAATAAGAGAACTCTGGTACACGTGTTCAATTTTTCCTCTAAGTTATTACACATATTAACTTCCAGATATCTAGGTTGATGCGAAGGGGCCAGGGAGACAACCTCAAGCCATTTCTGCAGTACTGAATGTTATGTGATATATTGTAATAACTGTGCAATTATATGGACAGTAAATTTTAAAATGTGCAGCCGTAACTGCACCTACATATTTTGTAGGCAGAACTACTGGCTTGCATGTTTAGTCCTTAGAGATATAATTCAGTGTAAAATCTTTACTACCTGAAAAGTTGCAATATATTTGTTAATAGGTGAAAAGTTGCTTTCAACAGAAAAGAAGGGGGGGGAAAAAAGCCCAGAAGGGAAAAAAAAGGCCAGAAGGAAAAGAAACTAAAAAACCCTTCTGATTCTTTTGGCACTAATTGAAGCCTCAATGGCTTAAAAATAAGAATTGTACAAAGATCTTAAAATACCTGGTAGACATCCCCTTTCACATTAAAACTAACTTTAAAGATAAGACACTTCTTATCGTATTAATAAGAAATGATATATACTGAAAAATCTTCAAACAAATTTACTTTAACTCCTTGCCCGGGTACCTTTTTCCCATTAACATTTTTAAAACATCCTCAGAGTTTGTAATGTTATTTTTCATTTCGTTTACGTAACTTCCACAGCTAAGTACACCTATAAGCAAGGGTGCTACTTCTACTATGCAGCCTGTATTTTTCCTTTTCTAGATTTACACTGTTATTCCAAACCATTTTCCAACATAGCACACATCTATGTCAGTCATATATCTAGTTTCAACTATTCTGATTCTTTCTGATGCATCTTTATCTACTGGTTGATTTTCTTTTAATGAACAATAAGGATATTCAGTTTACCTGCATTTAAATCCATAATCTTTGCTGCCTTTTCTAGATCAAGGCTGCTCAAACTACCTGTTCTTATTCGTCATAGACTAAATTCATCATGCAACTGAGTGTCACAAGACACAAGTTACCTATGTTGAGAGGCAAAGGAGCTCCTGGACCATTTCACTGGCAGGAGGTGATTTAGTTCCTCCAGTCTCTCTGGTTTTCTGTGAAGCACTAACAATCTCGGTGTGATGTCCAGGTATCTTAGCCCACTGCATCAAAGCAGTGGCACTTACAGATCTGGTTCTTGTGGGACTCAAGTTACTCATAGCCCTTCTTCATGGCAACACTGTCCCACTATGAATCAAGTGGCACAGCCTCACTTGGCAGTCACATGCTTCTCCAATTAACTTATGTATGAAATCTTCTCTCCAGATTTTGCAGAAGATGAAATAGTATTGAGGGTTTTCTCTTTGTCCAATGTAGCAAAAGTTTGGGTACTCAGCTAAAGAGATAAGAAACAAGTTCAAAATTCTGTCATGTTTTAAAGGATTTGACCTACCATTGTCTCTTCGCTAATGACACCAAGTAATAGTCATGCTTAAAATCATAAGAATTATGCATGCAAAATATCTTTGCTTCAAATAAATACAGTATCATAAATTATTACCACACAGGTGGGTTTTTTTTCCATTTCTTCACAATAATCCTCCAACTGTGTATTTGTATATACATTTGTACATGCCCGTATAAACAGTAGATATATATAAAAAAGCACAAGGGATTTTGAGGGACTGTCAAGGACAGACGACAATGACTTAAAAGTCATTATAGTCTTAAAAAAGACTTTGCCTTTTGGACAGACTAACGTTTTAAGAAAAGACAAACAAGCTACCTAGCAGCAATGAAAATACTTTTGTCTTGATTTCTTTGTCTCTCCAAATTACTGTATGTGTACAGAATCACACAATCCTAGGCGTTGGAAAGGACCTTGAAAGATCATCTAGTCTAACCCCGCTGCTAGAGCAGGGTGACCCAGAGCACATCACACAGGAATGTGTCCAGCGAAGGAGACTCCACAACCTCTCTGGGCAGCCTGTTCCAGTGCTCTGTCACTCTCACAGTAAAGAAGTTTTTTCTGATATTCACATCGAACCTCCTGTGCTCCAGTTTGCATCCGTTACCCCTTGTCCTATCACTGGTCATCACTGAAAAAAGCTTAACTCCATCTTCCTGACACTCGCCCTTTACATACATGTAAACATTGATGAGGTCGCCCCTCAGTCTCCTCTTCTCCAAGCTAAAGAGACCCAGCTCCCTCAGCCTTTCCTCATAAGGGAGATGTTCCACTCCCTTAATCATCTTTGTGGCTCTGAATTTTCTTTGAAATTTTATGAACATGTACTTATTTATAGACCATAAGTGATTACCTAGGTACCAATATCTCAGGGAATTTATTGCCAGAAAACGTGAAATTCTGCTGAAGGCCTATTAACCTCCTACATAAGGTCTATGTGAGTTCACAATTGTGACATTATGAAACTGGGAAAACCTTTGGTAAACTTCTGCATCCTTATAGCCAGCATCTCTCTTTCACTTATTTCTATAATCACTTCCCTGGCACTCAACTGAGGAAAGGAATTCAAAGGATGGTATAGTCACAAATGTTTTTTTCTCTCCCCTCCAGGTTACTGTTTTATCCTTCATTTGAGCCTATGAGCCTTTAGGAATTGATTTTCTAGTAAGAAAATAGGATCTTTAAACTACCCCTGCAGCTCTTACAAGAGCAAGCACAAGTGCTCATGGTCCACATCAAGTGAGGTTTGTACCTGCACTGCTGCACTGTCCCTTCCTTCCTTCTTCCCTCCCCTGCAGTCACGTTATCCCTTTGCTGATCGTATTTCTCATACTCGTTGCTTCGGCATTTTTAACAAGTTATTCCCCCAAATGGCACTTTAACTTCCCTTTTGCACTAACAGGGATGTTAGTGAGGAAAGAAGAAAGCCTCTGAGGGAGACTTATTTCCCCAAGCCACAGGTTATCAGAAGGAGATAGGAACCATTCAGCACATTACCAAGGAGAAGGCTGTTTGGAAATGGATACAAATTTCCCTTGGTTTGTCACCAGCTGCAGTGTTTGAAGATGTAACACACCTCTGAGTGTGTTGGCCTTTGTCCTGTGGGGACCAGCTGAAGTGCTTCCTGCCAGGGTCCGGTATCAATAGCACTCTGAGGGGTCTCAGTGAACCCTATAGCCTGTGCTCAAGTGGACAAGCAGCCAGATGGTCACACATTTCTGCATTCTTTCACTGTGTTTTTCCAGCGTTAGACATACATGGTATCATCTTTTGTCTTGCAGATGTAAAGGGAACAGAGCAGCTGAAAAACAACTTACAAGAGAACTTGCTGTACACGGCAGGAACCAATACAGAGAATCTGTAAAAAATTAAATTGATTATTAACAGACAGAAAAGAGCAGAATTGGTTCTTTTTTTTTTTTTTTTTTCTGGGCTTTTAACTCTTGTAAACAATAACAGATAACATTAGAAGTTTAAAGACATTACCTTCTCAGGTATGGAAACATTCACATTTATTGAATATGCATTAATAATAAACATCATCATCCTAGTGAATGAATTATTATTATAATTTGAAAAATCAGTGCTATATTCTTGAGATTTTCAGTATATCCAATCTTTGTTGAACAGGCTTGAATTCTGAGGAAAAACTGGAAACTCCATTAAATGACTCAAGGATCATGAAAAGCTTCAAACACCAAAGGGAAAAAAATAGCGGGGAAAAAATCCCCCCACTCTAGAATACCCAGCACTTCTAGCAAAGCCTGAGGCATAACTCTTGAGAACTAGCAAACTCAGACCACAGACACTTTCTGCAAGCCAAATCCTTGCTTCACTGACTGCAGGTTATCATGATCAACCCCTCAAAAAAGGCAGATTTCCCAGTGCTTACAGCGAGGGGACCAGGCCTGCACCAGTGCTTGTCAAGATAATGAGCAGTTAATCTCATAACATCAGCCTCATCTTAGCACTGTTCAGAAGTATTGAAAAGCATAAGCTAAGTGTGACAACTTCTGACTGCATTAAAGATGACAGATTTATGGGGTCTTATATTTGAATAGAGGAACAGATGGGGAAATAACAGTTTTGGAGCCTGAGAGTCACCAATGGTCTATGAAACAAGTGTGTAATGGCATTAAATAGAAAGTAGCTTTTAATTAGAGCGGCTAAGAGAAAGTGTATTAAAATGTCATCATGCATCACTGAGTCACAAAATCGTATGGTTATCTGCTCTCCCATGACAGACTGCATATACATTATATATTATGTCATGACAAAATCCACCCATAACTCACTGAACTGTGGATCCACTGGTGAACTTCACAGAGGCCCCACCTGGCTTAGCTCTGGAATTGGCTGAATCAACCCTCCTACAGGATCTGAAAACAGCTTTTGAGGCTTGGACCTGTCTATATGAGAACTGAAGATATATAAGAGGTAATTAATGATGTATAATTTTCAATTTTTCAAGCAGTATAACTTACTTTCCTTCCCAGGGAGGATGCCATCTAATGAGATATTGCCTAACTTCTCCATCTCATTACAAGACATAGTATTTCCAGTGCCAAGGTCTACAGCAAGAAGGTAGAGTGCAGACTAACTTGCTAATTCTTGTCTAACTCTTAATTCATAAGTAGACACTAACCTGAAAAAAATATTTGTAAAAATATGCCTGATAAAATGCATTTGTGATTTCTCCTTTCATCATGTCATGTTATATATGTTTAGCCTTTGCTCACAACTGCTGAATATATCTTATTAGCTAGAGATGTGTCTGCATATCAGTTTTGGAGGAACTGAAAAGCTCTTAAATTCTTTACTAAAAACCTGGCATAACACAATCGCCAAATATTGTAGATTCATTACAAAGCTGAGAATACCCAAGCTTGGTACATTTTGCTCCTTTTTTCACCATCATCTACAGGCTCCTTTCATCTTCTTTCTCCTCTGTGTTCCTCTACTCCTTTAATCTCTTCCTTGCTCTTCCTCTCCCCATCAGAACAGGAATGTGTGAACATTTGTCTGTGTCTTTGCTAACATGAACATTCTTCCACGTTCTCTCCAACCATTTCCTACCTCTTCAGAAAAAAAAAAAAAAAAATCATCTCAGAAAGGAGACTATATCCTTTCCACCCAAAATCTTCTCAGTGTAAAATTCAGACCTGAACTTATTGTGACTAAAATGGAAAAATTCACCAGTCTGAATATTATACAGGACTTCAGGTTAGTGAGTGCAACAGTTGCCTAAATGGAATGGAGGAC
This sequence comes from Chaetura pelagica, assembly GCF_000747805.2. Classification (NCBI taxonomy): domain Eukaryota; kingdom Metazoa; phylum Chordata; class Aves; order Apodiformes; family Apodidae; genus Chaetura; species Chaetura pelagica. The sequence continues at coordinate 2,409,080 of NW_009954194.1, read as the reverse complement.
TGGAGGGAAATAAGTTAAAAGTGCACAAGAAACTTTCTTACACACAGCCTCTCCTTGACCTGGCTGTCTGGTATTTGTAAATGTTTTCAATCAGCTCTACTCTTTATCATGACCGCCCACATTACCTAGCTTCAATTTTGCTCTGAGCAGCCATACATCTGTGCACCACAGCGTGCTGAAGCCTGAATATCTCTAATTAGGAACTTAACACCTCTAAAATGTTCCATATGGACTCATCGCAATTAGAGTTTTCTGCTATTTCCACCACGGCTGTGCTAGGCTAGGATGGCTTCATTGCATGACCTGTGACTTCAAGGTGCCTGTCTTGTTTTTCAGCTTCCTCTGTCTTCTGAGTGCTTCTTATTACAAGATTACAGCCTTTTCTGCCCCTTCCAGTTGAGCTCAGACTGGATATTTCTCTTTATAAATGTTCCAAAGTGCTATAGTTTCTCCACAATAACTTGATTTTTTTAAAATAAAAATAAAAACAAATAAAATATTATATATTTCAAGTAAAAATAGAGACTGAATACGTACAGAAATTATGGCAAAAGGTGCTTTCATTGCTGTGCAAATGCTGCAAATCTCTATTTGGCTATCACTCTCATCTGCTGCAACTGCCCAGCTGCTTTGCAGAGGTGTCCAGCTCACACTATGCCACAGCACAAGTGGCAGCACCCACGGGCTCGCTGCTGGAAGAAGGGCGCAAGGAGGGGCTGGATGTAGGACCCCAGAGCAGCTCATGGCCTCTTCCTCCCCCGGGGTTTGCAAAGCCAACCACAAAAGGCCACCTGCAAGTACTCTTGAGCAGCCCCGCTGCCCGGTCTGCTCTTCGTTCTGGGGAGAGATGGTGGGCATCGTTACCGGCCTCTGGTTGACCACTAGAGGGAAATGTTGCTCTGTTAACAAGACCGTATTAGCGTGACTAATTTTTAGAGGAAAGATGTAAAACGTATAGTCTATCATTTTTTCTGAGCTTTTTACAAGAAAAAAAAAAAAAATCTGACAAAAAAAACCCCGTTCCTTTTCTTAAAACATAGGTATATATTTAATCCAACTAGTATGAGAGCAAAACTAGAATGAAACTCACTGTCCAAACTGCATGAATCTCTTTTTCTTCTAGGTAATGACTAAACACCTTTTACAATCTGATTTGGTTTTTTTGCTGAAGGTTTACAAAAGGAATATATGTTCTGTTACCCCTGTCTTCTGCGTACAAAGGTTGAAACCAGTGAAATACTTCACTTTCCTCTTTTCACAAGTAAAAATACTATGGTCCTAGACTGACAAAGGCTTCCATTAATTGCGTTACAGGTTTTTTGATTAAAGACTGCAACCCCTGTCTCTAGGTCATTAAGTAACTCATAGAATCATAACACACTAATAAATCATACCATGATGTTCCAGTGTATACAGTCATTAAGCACTTTGGAGTGCATGACTTCCTGATATGATGTGTCTACGTTTTTAAATAAACACATGCCTATATTCTTCTGTTGCTTGTGTACTACAAGCACCTCCTGTTTGAGTGCCCAGAGTAGTGAGATGAATTGGCTGAATTCTAACAAAAAAAGTATGGTCTGCAATATAGCATCCAGAAGGCAGCAATAGTATTGAGCATCACAGAAACAAGATGAAGACATTAACAGAAGAGTTCCTTCACATGAAGCATGAAATACAATCAAGAGATTGTACAGCAATGTCTGTAAAAATGTTTTTATATGTGGCAAGTGCTAAGACTACAGAAAGTATGTGCTGATACTTTGGAATTTTTAAAAAAATAAGATCTGAAAATTTTTCAAGGTGTTCCATCATAAGGAGAAGAAGGTTTTAAGAACAAACAAGTGATCTTAAAAAAACAGTTTCACAGACAGTGCTGAGTTGCTTTAATCATGACATAAAGAACAAGTAAACATAACACAAAGGTGGACAACTTCAAAAGTCTTAAGGTTTATTGTTGGGTTTTCTTAATACCTCCTATACATATAATGTTTTTCTAGTTTGATCTTAAAAGTGAGATAATGTGTTTATTATTTTTTGCTTTGTCAACTCGTGTGAGGGTTTCATATATTTTCTGATCTCACTCAGACAACAGTGCAAAACCATCTTGCCACAAACTATTTCTGAGCTTGCCTAATGCTACAATAAGGCCTTCCTAGATTATGTTATGCCAGGTATAATGAGAAGCTTTGGATGTAACATCCACAACTCATGAAAGCCCAGACTTTACTTGTTGCAGCATTTTTTGCCAGATTCCTCTAAGATGCAACTGAATAAAATTTATGAAACTTGGTGTTTACCAACACTAAGTAAATACCATTATAACTTACAGTAGTAAGTGTTGATCATTCAGTAACAGCTAAAGCTAGATGATGGAAGCTGTTAATTATTGATTGTAATGAAAGAAGATGAAGGAGTTATACTATTATGTATATATATATATATATATGCGATGAATAACTGCTATTTATTATTGGCTGAATATGCAAGAAAAATGACAACCGCATGACATTTCCATTGCTTCTCACCTTCAAAATATTACTGTTGGTCTCTATGCTAAATACTTCAACTTTAAGAATATGCAGGACTAGTCAATCTACAGATGGAGTCAAAAGGTAAATGCTAGCACAGAAATTCACCCAATCGACCAAAACTGCTTTTTGTGTGGTGCCTTCTCTGCTACCTTTTGTGAGCCCCTGCCTGGCTTCCATCAGACTGCCATGTCCAGGGGACAGCCAGACCACACTGGACCCTTTAAAAAGATTAAATAAATCTCATCTGCTGCATATTTGAGAAGTGTCAATACTTGATTTTCATAGGCTTATTATTCACATTGCAGGTAGTTTCTGGAGAAAATCATACTGAAATAAGTGGCTCCATCACAGTGGGGGAGTTTGGTCTTTCATTTCCTGAGTTTGGATCTTAAATGCTTTTAGGCACTTATGTACCCTGGAGACACTTTTTACACTGTTCTGATGGGCACAGTACAAACACTGTAATCGACAAACAGATTAAAAAGCAGTACTCCTAGTGTGTTATTTAAAGAGCTATAAGCATAACAGCTTCAATCTGTTCCACAATAAAAGTATATTGGTACTAAACTTTTCTTCTTATCAGTGTCATTTATTGCTTGTACAGGTCCAGTGTATTAACATCTCTGTTAGGGAAAAAAAAATAACTTTAAGTACAAATTGAGTAAAGGCTGTTTCTGATCTAAAGCTCAGCTCTAAAGTGTACTTTATGTAGCAAGAAATCTAAACATAATAATTAATATTCAGTTTCTACAAATAAGTTCATCTAGCAGTCTTTATACAGCTGGAAACTCTGGGTGACAGGAGACATACTGTTTATTCCTGGGAAAGAAAGAAGTCAGTAAAGTACTTGGTCCTTCAGTAAAATTTGAAAGACCACCAAGTAGTGAAAAAAATAAGTGGATCTTGCAATTCATACAAGCAGCATAACATACACATTATCAGAAGCTGACGTGTTCAAATGAGTTCAAATATTCAGCTAGAATTTTCCTTCCTACAAATAATTCAGACCAACACTTTAAATTTGATGTATTAACACTGCGATTCAAAAGGACCTTTCTGTGCTAGATTGAGCCAGGCAGTCAATCAAATCACTTATGGGTTGGTCTCCGTTACATTCCTACCTACACAAGCAAAAGTGGTATAGTAATTGTTGCAGAAGAAGTTAAACAACTGAGAACAGGCTGTATTTAGGTTCTGTTTACCAAAAATAAATAAATAAATAAATAAATATACAATATGCACAGTATTAAATTATGCTACCTGATTTTCCACAGAAAATTTTCAATTTGAGTTTGATCCATCCAACTAGTTTCCTGTAAGAAAGCCATCATTATCTAAAAGTCTGGTGTCAGGCAATGGGAAATAAACTAAAATGTAGTATCGTCAAAGGGAATATTTGATCATATTTTCAGTGTGCTGTTCATATTACGAAACCCACATTTTCACTTAAGCTATACAATTATCTACTCCCAGCTCTTTTCCCTGGACATTGCAAAGCAGCCATCTAGAAAATACTTTGACACTGACAATTTTCTTCTATATATGGGTAACATTTTAGTTTTTCCCTAGACCATATTTGAAGTCTATTATAAAATGTGTAGGGATCAAAAATCCCTCCTTCTGAGCCAAAATGTTAAAAGCCAAGAGTTTTAAAACATAAGATGACTGAATGCCAGGCAGATTACGCACCTAAAGTTGCGTGCAGATATACTCCACAGGCAAAATTTAAACTGTGGTTGGCTGTGACTAAGAGGTCAGAAGGAAATCTTTTGCCTGGTACGAGAACCTTGTAGAGTGCACCTACCTTCTCTATATCCATTCATGTGTCTGGATACAAAGAAAGAGGAATATATAAATCAATTGTAGAGTCTAGTGGAAAAAAAAAACCAAAAAAAAAAACTGCCTGAAGTTCTCAAACCAAGGAGAAAAGCTGACATCTCATGTGATTTCCATCTTCTCAATGAAAACAACTGTAGAGTAGATTACATGTGTAATAAGCACTATACAGGTTATATACAGGAGTATCTGACAATTTCAACAATTGCACAGATGACTAAAAAAATTAACCTTCATTTCATAACAACACAGAATAACACTAATTTACTTCAACTAAGAGAGCTCACATTCGAGTTAAGCCAGTCTATGCCACAGACAAATCAGGTCATGATGTATTCGGGATTTTCTGTGGGAGGTAAACACAAGCCTGATTTAAAATGAATTGTAATGCTCTATGATGGCTAAAGTTCATTCAAAATAGGCATTTGTCAAACATTTTTTTCAGACATTTCCTAAGTAAATGTCAAGTACAGTAGTTTCTGGAAGACTTGTCTTAAATGTAATGAAGGGCTGACCTCAATAAGTTAAATATGTTAAAATTAAGGAACTCGGGACTGGCATAATATGGTCTTAGTGCTTCAGGAGAGGAATCATCATGCCTCTACAACCTGTACAAGCTGCTAAATTGGAGAAGCTCATCTAAAAACTCTGAAAAAAAAAAAGAAAAAAAAAAAAGGAAAAAAAAAAAGAAATTATGATCAGCAAACATCGTGGTCCTTTGACAGAAGACTGTTCCAAATCATCTAAGAAGAGTTGAAAGTCACATCAGCCTTCTTCACTTGAAAATTTTAAGCTTCAAATTCCTTCATTTCACTGGAAAGGAAAGAATTAGTGTCCTCCTACCTTATTTACAGCAAGGAAATTTGTTTCAGAAGTTAAGAACAGGATCACAGACATGACTGTTTTGTCCCAGTTACTGTGGACATGCAGTTGTATGGATCTTTACTGTGCTTCTCAAGGTCATACTAGAAACCCACAAAGTGCTCCTCTAAAATACCTTTTGACCACTCTTGATAAAGTACTTTGAAATTTGTTTTTACAATTACATGTCCAGCACTTTATAAATATCAAATAAGCTTCAGTAGAAACCTGAGAGGTGAAGAAAAGAAAGCTGCAAGTTTCCAAATGAGAAATGAAATTGAGGAGTCAGTAGAACTAATTTCAACATCTAAGTACTGTGCCTTAGCAAGCCACTTGTTAACTGAAAATGTTCTATTTCACAGAATGTTGCTGGGTGAAAGAAGTAAGATGAGAGGTCTGCCATGACTGCTTCAGAAATGTCAGAACATGGGGCTAACCATTACCTCTGATTTTCTGACATTCTCTCTAGGGTGAATGTGAGTTTCACGCATTTCTCCAGGTTTTAGATGGCTAACTGCTCCTCCCAATAGTTATCTGACAGCTCAGATTCCCTGGCAGATGGCAGCTGGAGATGCTCAGGTCAAGCCAGCGCACACAGGAGCAGTGAGGCCAATGAACCCTAGGTAGGCTGAGCTTACTGTGTGTGCAGCAAAATCATTCTGCACCTGTGACACATCAGGGACATGTCTGATATATCTTACATGGATTTGATCTCTGTTCAGTAGATACAACAGTAGACCAAATATGTCCAGAGGTTTTGGACTCCATGCACACTCAGAGCAAACCCAAACCAAGTGAGGATTCCTAAGGTTCTTATATAATAACGATATACATAAGGCTTGAAATCTAACATTCCTTTTTCCTTGGAACCCAAAATTTTGCATAATAAGCCGTGACCAAAATACCCTTAATGTGACAAAATATGGCTCTCCAATAAACACAAACATGTCATCTGGTCAAGTGAAAGTTGTTGGGAAGAATTGCTCCACAGTTTATTTTTTTTAAAGTCTGTAGCTTTAAGAAATTCTTTTTGAGAAGGCATGGGTTTTTTTAGGGAAAGTTCTAGAATTGTAAACTGAGGAAATTCAACTCAGAAACACAGCATCACAAACAGAAGTTCTGCAAACCTCTTACATAACTTCAACAGACGTTGAACAGCTTTGACAAGAGAGCCGTACTACATTGATCCTCAGGAACATACTCTACTTTCGTAGAAAACTCAAAATGTACCCATGAATCAAGAGCTGCTGAAGAAGACGTAATGCCAACACTTCTGCTCTTGCAGAAATCATCCATAACAGATTCCTAAATAGCTTTTATATTTGTCAGCATTCATGAATCAGAACTGTAAGGAAACATTTCGCATTTCTCCACTTCTGTTACACTATGCAAAAATAAATTGTATTCACTTAAGAACTACCATACTGCATCTAATCTTATTTCCATTGTGATCATTCATAAAGAATAAGAGAGAAACACTAAAAACTTCCTTCTAGATGGTTAAATGTGTGGAGCAGTCACCAATATGACCATCTTCCATAACGCTCTAAACCCTTTTTGAAGTCTTGTATGTTTTTGACCACAGGAATGTCATGCGACATTGATTCTGATCTCTTCATTGATGTATCTTATACAGAGTTAGGGAAGCCAATCCAGATGGATGTTATGTTGAGTCTACCATGCTTTGCTGTGTGCATCAACAAAACCAGTATGTTCTGATATATGAATTTTTTTAGTGGTGACTCAGCCAAAACAAACTTGCTGATTTTCAGATTTCTGCATAAGCTTCCTGGACCAGCAATTAAAAAAGATATCTTCGAATACATTTGGTAAGCAGATTCAAAAGAAGACAAATGTGGACATCATAATCTCATTTTTGCAAAGTATACATTACAGCTTGATTTTAAACATAGATTTAGGGATTTATGGAAGATTTTTTGAAAGTACAGAAGCATTTTAGGAGCAAAATTCTTAATGACGTTCAATGAATCTTTCTTTTAATGAAATTGCCCAGACACTTCTGAATAACTCACACATAGGCCCTCAAAATTGTATTGTAAATACTGTAAGTCCTTTTCTGCTGCAGGAAATTCTTAAACTGTTCTACTAAAAATAGACTTGCATTCGTGCTGGAGAAACTTTGCTCCTATAGACACCTCTACAACACATCTAAACTTAACAAATATTCACAAGAATGTTAAGAGAATCAAGAGTTCTACTTTATATGTATTCCATTATTTGCATGATAGTGTTAACTATACATTAACATTATATTCATCTCTCTCTTTGCATGTATATATATTTGTCCGTGTTATATATATTTCATATTCATATTCCATGAAATCTGCAGTGTTTCCATTATATCAGCATATTTTCTCAGGGATTTATGGCCACTGGGAATATAAGCATAGCTCTAACATTATACATCTGTCCCTGTGAAACAGCATGGGCAGAGTGCCAAATGCTGTTTTTGAAGCGAAGAGTTGCTCTCAAAATGTTTCTGGAGAACCATTGTAATTAAGATGCTGCAAAACAAAATCTGCTCTTGAAGCTCCAGGGAGTGACACAACTGTTAACACACTTCAGACTGCCTGAGCCACCCTCACCTGAATTTGGCCCAGCAGTCTGCTGAACTGCCCTACTGAGGACAGACATGTGTGAATGCATTATGCTAAAACGAGTTTGCCTTGGGGTTGGTTGGACACCACCTTTATTTATGAGTATAAAGAGCATGACTGAGGTTTCTGTTAGTTATGAGGATTGTCAGAATGCAATTTAAAAAACAATCCAGTGATCCCCATGCATGACTTTAAGATGTTAATATGTGGAATATGTAAAGAACACCAGAATTCCCACAATGGCTTATGGGATACCTTGTATGGGTCCTCCAGGAAGAAATATTTCCCAAAAATTACCCTTGTTGCTTTTGGAAAGAAAGAAGTTTGAGATGATCCAGAAAGGAGAAGTCATCATATCACATTCTTCCAAAAGGTACCTCTGGGCTTTCAGGAGATGACATTTAATCTCCTTTGACATCATAGCAGAAGTACTCAAACTAATTTTCACAACTTGCTGAATGGCAGCATGAATTCTGGTGACCGCTTGCTGCTTTGTGTTCCCATGATAGTTTGCACGAAGGCGGCTGTACACCACAAGGAAGTAGGCTGAAGACCCCACGCTGTCATTTGGTTTCAAGGAATGCTGACTATACCAGGAGATGAGCTCATCAATGCTCCATGCAATGGTGCCATGTTGGTGGCTCCGTATCAATCAATGGGCTGCAAGTTACACTGAATTAGTTGTACCTTGTTTATCCGGCTACTGAGTGGGCTGAAGACATTAATAATAACTGATGTTACAGAGGCATTTCGGTTCTACAATTGGCTTAAACACCAGCCGTGTCCTGTGGTTCTACAAGAAGATAAACAGAAACAATGAACAAGAAATGAATCCTGGACATCTGGGTCAACAGTGAATAGTGGAGTTTCAGATACTGTAACAGCGACTTTCACCTTCATTATTAATGTCCTTTTTTGAGATGTTAAATTAGATATTAAATTATTTGGTGTTCCAAACGTGAGGCATATGTTGTATTATTGCTGCTGGACTCCTCCTAACAGTATTTAAACACAGTAGGCATACAAATTCATGAGAGAGGTTCCTTTCTCCAATCTTTCCAGTTCCTGAAAGCTTTGTTAAAATAAGCTTCTGAATAGAAGAGATAGGCCATATTGATCCCATTCACACAATGCAATGTTATACTCGACATTCTCTAGACACCAGTGAATCCACACAGGATCTCAGCCTTCAGCATTAAGGCTACAGGAAACCAGGCTCCATTGCCTCTGCCACTCACACAACTATTTATACTTCAGCTCTTTCGTTCACACATCGCAATAAACAGTTTTGCCATGACTCTTTTTATATGGCTGTACTTGACCCTGTTCAAACACTCGCACACATAAACACACACACAGTTTGTGTGTAGAGTCCAGACCCCTTTTTCAATAAATAGAGGTGGATAGATGAAAACAACAATAGAATTGGTGATACAGGACATGAGCTGAAGACCTGCATGGTTGCTTGGAAGTCTCAGCACACACCTTGAGGTGAACTGTGTTGAAAACTGACTTCTTGCAAGCTCTTCCCACACAAGCTGCTGTGATTTAAATCCCCCAGTTTGATATGGCTTACTGTACCCATGTTTATTTATGCATTGAAAAGTCTACACAATCGTTACAAAGCATTGTCAGCTTCACAGAATGCTTTATGATGTAGCCCTCTTAAAAAGCACATTCCTACCTGCACCGCCGCTCCACAGCCAGCGTCACTGGAGGCCCCTTCTATTGTTGCAGTGTTAGTGTCATCACTCCATTAGGAGTCTGCCTGTGTGCCTAATTCAAGAAAGTGCACCTGTACAAGCATAAGAAGAATGATAATTCCTGGCTGTGCTTTGGTGTGAAGTGCTTTTTTGTAAAACAAAACAAACTATTCATGCCACGATGAAAAATAACTTCTGCTGTACCTGTCAAAGGATCAGCAGATCTTTTCTAGTGAATGAAAGAGCAGTGGCTGTTGTTTTTTTTTTAAGCCACTGAAAAAAGGAAAACTGTTCATGCAGGTAAATATATATATAACACAGGGCTAGACTTTTTTGTTGTTATGCCAGCTAAACAGCATTTTACAGAAGATATAAGCCATGGTGCTTCTACGGTGTATTCATAGACAACATGATGAGGTCACCATGGAATTGTGTGTGCAGAGAGAACTGAATGAGCTTTTGCACCATTTTCATCTCCATGGAGCTGGGCTCCCCACAGCTGCTCAGTACTCATGACTTTTGAACCAGACTTTCATGGCTTGGCTGACACACACATGCCCCACTGCTACCATCTTTTAGATGAAAAGCAACTTGATTGTGACTGTCAAAATTACACCTTTAGTCCCTGGTGTCTCACAGGGCAGGGCAGCTCCACAATCCCTTCCAGACACTGAGCAGGAGGTGATGCTACCGAGAGCAGGGTCCAAGCTAGTGAGTCTGGTGGGGCTTTCTGTCAACAGGGCTCATAACATTTCTAATCCTAGTGCTCAGCAAAATGTACAAGGTCATTCAGGTTGTTTCCAGTTAGGAAAAGAAATAAGAGACAATGAAGTCAGACTTAACATTAATGACATCTTATTTAAAGATATGTTAAATTATTTCTCTCTGTGCTTTTCTCCTTCCTTCCTGTACTTGTGCTGGATGGACATGGCACACTCCTTATGTTCTCTTCAGCTCGTCCCATGGATGTGTCTCTCACAGATTCACCAAAAAAAAAAAAAAGTTCCAGTAAAATGTCATTTATTTGTATATGCACTGCATGAGCCTTTGTTCTGGAAAGTGGAGTTTTGTGATTAGAGATTGCCAGCTCAACAGTGTTAGGGTTCTCTATTTCCAGAAAGTATGTATTTTTCAAACTATCTTCAGTTATACAGTTATCCATACTTTCAAAGGTTTTGCACTCAACAATTTAGAGCCTTGAGTTAACGTTCAGCAAATATTAAGAACCTGGGTTTCCTTTTAGATATCACTTGGTACAGAGATATCTAGGTTGCTATTTCATTTATTGTGATACATTTCTTATGAAAACAGGTTATGGTTAGGAAAAGTCCTCCTCTAGTAATTAGGATAGCTTGTCTGACACTGTATTTTAGAAACAGAGCTATGTAATATCCTTAGTTCCATACAGTAGGAAACCAAAGTAAAATGCAAGCCATGGTCAAAGATCTTATAGCAGCTTCTTAAATGATGCAAATATTTGCCTCGATTATCGTATTTACAATTCCAAAAATATTTCTTCTGTTTAAGGTCTGTGTACAAGACACTACTCCAAGCCATTTTTAAGGGAGTTTTGACATAAATGAAACTTTATGCTGGCATGGCAAGTGAAGTACTTGATTAATAAAGAGTTTCACTGTTTTCAAACACATATTCCATGCAGGCTCATTTGAAGAAAACCGCAAGTGGAGAATGCTTTACTGCTTCCAGTCACAAGGGGGTTGTGTATTTCAATCCTGCTTACACAGTTAGCTTACTTTGGAGCTCTGGTAGGAAAGAAACATGACCAGGAGAAATAATGCTACATTCAGTGACCCTGCCCTTAGAATCAATTGGCCTGATGGGAGAACTTTTTTCTCTCTCGTTTGCTACTGTTTTCATAGGTTTTAACCTTTTAATACTTAATATTTTGCAAAACACCATCTTTAGAGAAATGTCTACTGTCCACAGACTCCAAGTATGGATTGATATGGCCTTCAGACACTGTGAATGGGAAATGAGAGATTTATATCAACAGCTGACATATAAAGTAATGTGCAGGTTTGTAGTCTTTTAGACATATTTAGTTCTGAGTTTGTATACAGCTCAGATTCTCCTATGTTGTGTAGGAATCAAACTTCAACTGCAAGGACAAGGGAAACAAGGTGACATGTATAATGAGGTCTTCAGAGAATCCCAAAAGATAGCCTTGAAAATCTAGATAATAAAAAATATTATAGCATCTAGTAGATTGTGGAAGAGCCACCCACTAAGCTTGGAGTTTTGTTTGTAGCCCTATCTCTAGACTATCTTAAAATATTATTGAACAAAGCACTAGAAAACATGCAATGGTTAAAATTAAATGCAAAGTTATGATCATTACTTATTTCTTTCCATTCCATAAATGCTTACTGGCAGGCAAGGAAGGCATAAAACTGTTTCAGTCATGGGTGCTGCTTACTGGTTGGCTGGTATGTCAGTGTGATGGATTAGCTGGTGATGATCACTGACTGTTTGTGAGGCTGCCATTACCTATATGGTATATTTAAAACAACAGTTTGGGGCTAGTGTTTAAAAAAACAGTTTCTAATTTTGTACACACACAGAAGCACTCATAACCATTTGTCCAAACACAAGCATACGAGTGCAGTTTATTATGGCAAGGTAAGCAATTCACTGTCTGCCCAAGTTTCATGTGCAAAACCAGTCTTCCCTGACAAATGCTCCTGCTTTTCCCTCAGCTTCCCAGCCACACACTGACAGTCCGGATGCCCTCATTTACATACATGAAAACAGGACAGATGAACACAATCATGTCTTACCCTCACATGCAGGTATTTCACTCAACACTTCTTTCACTAGCTACTACATTAAAGTAAAAATTCAGAAGTGCAGAGCTTGCCTCTTTAAAGCTAAACAATCAACAGACATGTCTGAATCACAGTACGTATACTGGAGCAAACTGGTTACAAGCAATGAATATTTTTAATTTTCTACTTCCTCCTTTTCTTAGTGTTCTTAAGTATTTACTGACTCCCACGGTGACAACTTGTTTCTTTAGAAATGATTCATTAGCATCAAATTTGTCTCAAAAGACCATAGTTATAATGTATATTCTTTCCACTTTCAGGTGCTCTTCTGAACCACAATGCTCCAGAGACTGCTCCATTTATTTAAATAAATTAATTAATTAAAGATAATAAAATAAAAAAAAATTGGTGGGTTTTATCCCTCAACATGTAAATGTGTTTTTACTCTTTTCATATCTGTTAACTTCTAAAATAAAAATGGCTGGCCAAGTGTAGGCTGAATTTTTTCTATTTCAGTTTTGAGGGTTTAAATTGCTAGAGCTTTAACTGGGAATGGCTACAGGACTTCCAGCTAAGTTGTGACAGTAACATCACTTCTGTTTTCAAACACCCCTTAAGCTCTACTCCACGTGGTACTATTTCAGAGAACAAGGCATTAGCAGCATCACTAAAATGCACTAGCTAAGTGAAAGATACAGTGTGTCAAATAGCCAAGTAATCCTGCAGTGGGATGTTTCTCTTATCTTATTCTGCTTGAGCACCTACTACCACTATGCCTAGTAAGTGCCAGGTGCTTTATTTCAATGATTTTTTTTTTCCTGTTTTATCTACCTGTTACCTCACTGGGTTTACCCTACCCAGAGCTTGCAAGGAGGGCTGAAAGGAGCTGGAGCTGGGCTCTTTTAGAGGTGCATCATTGGGGAACAACAAACAGAGGTCATAAACCAGAATAGGAGAAGCTTAGACTGGAGATAAGGACAAATATTTCCACAGAAGGGAAGCTAAACAGTGTAGCAGGTTGCTCAGAGAGGCTGTGTAGACCCTCATTTCACAGGCTTTCAAGATGCATCTACTACAGTCTCAAGCAACCTGCCTGAGCATGAGCTGACTCTTCTTTGGGTGGGAGATTGAACTGGAGACCTGGTAAAGACAGACTTCCCAAGGTCCCTTCCTAGTCATATAATCCTTTGGCTCTGTGTCTCTGAATCACCTCCTCAGGCAACCTTTTTCAGTATTTCAGTACTTACTACTGAGAAGTTTCTCCTGATTTACCTCCTAAGCTTCCTGAACTGTACTTTGAGTGAACTGGTTTTTTGTCCTACCCACACCAAATATGCAGTAGAGTTAATAATTTCCTCTTTATTATTGTAATTTTTATTCAAATACCCCTGTTATATCTACCCTCAGCTTTATCTTCCCACTGTCAAGCAATGCTAATTTATAGAATCATAATAAAATCAAGGAATACCAAGTTGGAAGCGATCTCAAGGATTATATGGTTGAATATTTCTTGGCAAAAGCACGGTCTAGACAAGATGGCCCAGCACCCTGTCCAGCTGAATCTTAAAAATTGCTAATGCTGAGAAACCCACCACTTCCCTGGGCAGATTATTCTAATGTCCAAATGTTCTTATAGTGAAAATATTTCCTCTTGTGTCCAACTGGGACCTCCTCGGGAGTAATTTGCACCCATTACCCCATATCTTTTCCTACTGACTCCTTGCAAAAAGAGAGCCTCCATCTTTATAATAGCCACCCTTTAAATACTGGAACATGGCAATAAGGTCTCCCCTAAGCATCCATTTCTCCAGGCTGAACAAACCCCGTTGTCTCAGCCTTTCCTCGTACAGCAGGCAGCCAAATACTTTGAACATCCTTGGGACCCTTGTCTTGACCCTCTCCAGCCTGTTTGTATCTTTTTTGTGTAGCAGGGACCAGAATTGAACATAGGATTCCAGGTGTGGCCTGATAAGTTCTTAGTAGAGTGGGATGATGACTTCTTTATCTCTGCTGGTGATAGCCTTATTGATACAGCCCAGCATCCTGTTGGCTTTCTCTGCTGCTGCAGCACACTGTTCACTCATGTTGAGCTTGTTGTCCACCAGAACCCCCAGGTCCTTTTCCACAGAGCTACTTTCCAGCCAGGAGGCTCAACTGGACAACACTGCAGACTAATTTTCAAGTTTTTTAAAGCCTTTATCTTTTTTGACATTCCCCTGTCAATATGTTATATTTCTTCATCTAGTTTTCCCTGCATTTTGTCTTGCCTTGATGGATTTTCATTTTACATTTTTCAAATGCACCTTGTAGCTTTTTAATTCTAACCATTTGATTGTCTGTTTCTTCCTCCAAATTATTAAGGAAAAGGGTGAGCACCCTGGACCATGAACAGTCAAATGCAGAAATCCAGTTGTTAACTAACTCAGTTTTGACAGGGAACAATGTATAAACATCTTCCCATAACAGTTTTCTTCATAGATACATGTTTTCTTAGGTCCCACAGAACTGAAGAAAATACGATGACTCTGTCATATTATATTTTGCTGATAATTTCTGCTGATTATTTGTTCAAATCAAATAGGCCCTGTCAGGACTTCTAACGAAGGATGACAGTGAAAGGGTTGAGTGAAAAGACATTTTGCTGAAAACTCATTCAAAGCTACTATGAAAATAATAACTAGGTTTATGGAACCGCAAAAGAAAGTTATAGAGTTTTTTAATTCTATTTCTTTTCTGATATTACAGAAATACTTATGCCATTCTAATTTTCCTCTTATTTCAAGGGAACTATTTGCTGAGGAATATCATCTGGGAACAAAATTGGGCTTTTAGAGCACCGATGTGATAAAAACTGGTGGAAGATTTACAGTGTGGCATTTTTGTCATTCTAAACAATGAAGACACAACTCTGTTTTCTTATCGCTGATACTTAATAGTGTGAATTTCAACCCAAGAGAAGCACAGTGATGTCAAATTATTCTTTATGTCCAGTACAAACCCAAAATATTAATATATATATTTATATAAAAGAATTGAGAAGCTTTTCAGGAAGGACACAAATTAAAGCTGAGGAGAACAACATGAGTGAATTCAGAAGATACAAGTCTTTGAAATGGATTCCATCACTTAGGGTTTCATTGTCTCGTAGACCAGGTGGTCAACTCAGACCTGGACTTAGTGAAAAATAATTTCCAAGCATAAAGCTGTCTCTTCAGAAGCAAAGCCATACAAATAACTCCCACTGACCATCAACTGCCATTTCAAATTTGCAATTCACATTTTGACTTAAAAAAATAAATACTACTTCAATATCCAAGTGGATATATGACACTTTCTGTACCTTCCAGGTACAGATATAATGATGAGTAAAGCATGCATGGCTTATAGTTGGACAGAGAAAAACACCTCAGAGTAACCATTAAGTCACAACCTAAGGCTGAACTCAGAGAGGAACTTTACTTTTAAAATGTGGCATTTCAAATGAGTACATAGAGACTTGCTCCTAAGGCAAAATCAATTCATCACATCTGCTGTTCATAGCTCTGAGAAGGCAACACTGTGCTGACCAACCTGCGGGAATAATTGGAGACAGAGGCTCCTCAGGCTGGAAAACAGCCTCATGAAGAGGAAATTTTCCACTGGAATTAATTTGGTTTCCATAAACTACAATAGAACCACTGACATGTTACTTCCTTGAACCTGGAAGACATTATTAAGGAGGGTAAGTATGAGCAGCAGGACACTTGCGAGAATGATCATAAGATTTTCCTCATCTTAAAAAAAGGAAACCTTCTTAGAAGACCTATCTTATAGCAAGTTTTATTTTCTACTTTCTTTTTCCTATTCTCCACTTTTAATTGTTTTCAGTAGCAAGATGATAAGTTGACTCAGGGTTTCTGGGTGACCACAGTTGCACAGCCAGTGAACGAACAGATGTTCTTGATCAAACAGAACATCTTTCTCTAAAATCTTGGAAACTACCCCTACTGCTTAAGCTATGCCACACAATAAAAATCTCTTAAACCATACATACCTCAAGTATTCAGTAAATATTAAGTAGAAAAACAAAAACAAGAGAAAGTCTACCATATGCAAACCATTCAGCATTTATTAGTAGAGGATTTTAAAGTCATTTATAAAAGGAAGCACAGAAGTAAAACAGGGTTGAGAACAAGGTTGAGAACATGGATTTAGACAGTGATACTGAGCTTTGTAACAAAGCCTCAGGCACTCTGTCATCTGTTCAGATTCCTCCACAGAAAAACACAGAGAACAAAAAGTGCCTCAGAAGCCAACAAGATGAGAGTAGCCACTCCAATTTATCTATTAAATTGGGGACTATGGTAAGCAAGGTGAGAGAAAAAGTATTAGTCCTGGCAGTGTATATGCTTAACACGGACACTTTCCAATGTGATTGCATAAGAAGTCCTTCAGAAGTGCAGGATTTAGAGCACTTTCTTAATATATATTTCAGTAAAGTAAGAAGGCATCTGTGTCAGGGTTTCTTCATGAGGATGGTACCTGAAAGTGGATTATTAAAATCTAAGGAAACTATTGGCCTCCTATATATCTTGTCTACAAGCATTACTTGCAACTTTAGTTCTTCATTTATGAAATCTGTGTTCAATTTCTAGTTTTTCACCTCTGATTTGAGCTATGAGCTGATATTTTTACCTGCTTTTTTTTCACAAAAGGTTTTTCTTTTAATGTTTTGTGACTAATGTATTGAATCCCACAGCACAGTTCAATTCCCTGATTGGACATAGCTGTTATGAACAGATCTGATATAAATGAGATTAAAATTAAACCAATTCTATATTCAGTGTGAATTAAATGTTGCTTTGGCATTCATCTCCTTCCCAACGCACAGTGAATATCGCCTAACCTGAATTCTGTGCTTCCTCAGTCTGACCAATGAGTTCAAACAATCTGAATAAAATTCTGGTTTCTAATTCAGCAAGTCAGTTGTGAACAGACCTCTACATGCTCCCAGTGGCTCAAATCATGCTTTGAGATTGGGATTTAAAAATTAAGAAAGTTGCAACAGGGAAAAAATCTCTAGTATCATAGAATCATAGAATCTTAGGGGCTGGAAGGGACCTCGAGAGATCATCTAGTCCAACCCCCCTGCCAGAGCAGGGTCACCTAGAGTACATCACACAGGAACTCATCCAGGTGGGTTTTGAATGTCTCCAGTGAGGGAGACTCCACAACCTCCCTGGGCAGTCTGTTCCAGTGCTCTGTCACTCTCACAGTAAAAAAAATTTTTCGGATATTCACCTTGAACTTCCTATGCTCCAATTTACACCCATTACCCCTTGTCCTATCACTGGTCACCACCGAGAAAAGCCTAACTCCATCCCCCTGACACTCACCCCTTACATATTTGTAAACATTGATGAGGTCACCCCTCAGTCTCCTTTTCTCCAAGCTAAAGAGACCCAGCTCCCTCAGCCTTTCCTCATAAGGGAGATGTTCCACTCCCTTAATCATCTTCGTAGCTCTGCGCTGGACTCTCTCGAGCAGTTCCCTGTCCTTTTTGAACTGAGGGGCCCAGAACTGGACACAATACTCCAGATGTGGCCTCACCAATGCAGAATAGAGGGGGAGGAGAACCTCTCTTGACCTACTAATCACACCCTTTCTAATGCACCCCAGGATGCCATTGGCCTTCTTGGCCACAAGGGCACATTGCTGGCTCATGGTCATCCTCCTGTCTACCAGGACCCCCAGGTCTCTTTCACCTACACTACTCTCCAGCAGTTCAGCCCCCAACCTGTACTGGGACATGGTGTTGTTCTTCCCCAAATGTAAAACTCTGCACTTCCCCTTGTTGAATTTCATCATGTTTCTCCCCGCCCAACTCTCCAACCTATCTAAGTCTCTCTGAATGGCAGCACAGCCTTCTGGTGTGTCAGCCACTCCTCCCAGCTTAGTGTCATCAGCAAACTTGCTGAGGGTACATTCTATACCCTCATCCAGGTCGTTGATGAAGATGTTGAACAACACCGGTCCCAGTACCGACCCCTGTGGGACTCCACTAGTCACACACCTCCAACCAGATTCTGCCCCATTGACTACAACTCTCTGACTCCTTCCTTTCAACCAGTTCCTAATCCACCTCACTTCCTGATCACCAAACCCATACCTGATCAACTTTTCTACAAGGATGCTGTGGGAGACGGTGTCAAATGCTTTACTGAAATCAAGATAAACCACATCTACCGCTCTACCATCATCTATCCACCTAGTAATTTCCTCATAGAAGGCTATGAGGTTAGTCAAACATGATTTACCCTTGATAAAACCATGCTGACTGCTCTTGATGACCCCCATGTCCTTGATGTGCCTGGAGATAGTGACAAGAACAAGTTGTTCCATCACCTTTCCAGGGATGGAGGTGAGGCTGACCGGTCTATAGTTACCCGGGTCCTCCTTCTTGCCCTTCTTGTAGACTGGAGTGACATTTGCTATCCTCCAGTCCTCAGGCACCTCACCTGTTGCCCATGATTTACTGAAGATGATGGAGAGTGGCCTAGCAATGACCTCCGCCAGCTCCCTCAGCACCCTTGGGTGCATTCCATCTGGACCCATTGATTTATGGATGTCCAGATTACTCAACTGATCCCTAACCCAATCTTCATCTACCATGTCAAACTCTTCCTCTATCTTGACCTCTTCTGGGGCTATATGAATCTGGGGCTCATAGGGAGACCCTGCAGGAGTGAAGACAGAGGCAAAGAAGGCATTCAGCACCTCTGCCTTCTTTATATCCTCTGTCACCAGGGCTCCCACCTCATTCCTCAATGGGCCAATATTGCCTCTATTGCTAGTTTTGCTAGCTATGTACTTGAAAAAGCCCTTTCTATTATCCTTAACCTGACTTGCAAGGTTAAGTTCCAAGGAGGCCTTAGCTTTCCTAATTGCCTCCCTACATCCTCTGACAACAGTCCTATATTCCTCCCAAGTGACCAGCCCCTCCTTCCATGATCTATAGATTTTCCTTTTCCACTTAAGTTTGCCCAGTAGTTCCTTCTTTAACCATGCAGGTCTCCTAGCACCCTTACTAGATTTCCTAACCATTGGGACACTCTGATCCTGTGCTTGCAAGAAGTGGTCCTTGAATGTTGACCAGCTATCTTGAGCTCCTTTATTTTCTAGCACCCTGTCCCATGGGATTTCCCTTAATAGATGATTGAGGAGACCAAAGTTTGCCCTGTGGAAGTCCAGGGTTCTGGTCCTGCTGGGTATTTTGTTCCTTCCACACAGGATCCTGAACTCCACCATCTCATGATCACTGCAGCCAAGGCTGCCATTGACCACCACTGCTTCAACAAGGCCCTCCTTGCTGGTTAGTACAAGATCCAGCAGCGCTCCTCTTCTAGTCGGCTTGTCCACCATTTGCATTAAGAAGTTATCATCAATGCATTGGAGGAACCTCCTAGACTGTGAAAGGCTGGCTGTGTGAGTCTTCCAGCAGATATCAGGGTAGTTGAAATCTCCCATGAGGACCAGCGACTGTAGTTGTGAGGCTGCTTTCAGTTGCTTGTAGAAAGCCTCATCAACCTCCTCACCTTGATCAGGAGGTCTGTAGTAGACCCCCACAACTGTGTCACCCGCACCTGCTTGCCCCTTAATTCTTACCCACAGAATTTCAACATGCCCCTCATCAGCCCCTGCATGAAACTCAATACATTCTAGTTGCTCTCTCACATAAAGAGCAACCCCACCACCTCGCTTCCCTGCCCTATCTTTCCTAAAAAGCACATAACCATCCATGGCCACATTCCAGTCATGTGAGCTGTCCCACCATGTCTCTGTTATTGCTACTAGATCATAACCCTTAGCCCGCACACAAACCTCTAACTCCTCTTGCTTGTTCCCCATGCTGCGTGCATTAGCATACAGGCATTTCAGGAAACGAACAGAGCACACTGGTGGGACTAAATCCTCCTTGGACGACCTGACTTTGGGCCATGGTGTGTTCCTCTTGTGCTTGTCCCTAACAGGCCTGGTTTTCTCCCCTTCCCCCTTCACATCTAGTTTAAAGCTCTATCAATGAGCCCTGCCAAGTCCTGCCCCAAAAGCCTCTTCCCCCTCTGGGACAGGTGCATCCCTCCTGCCACCATCAGTCCAGGTGCCTCATATAGCATCCCATGATCAAAAAAACCAAAACCCTGGCTATGGCACCAATCTCTTAACCATTCGTTGACCTGCAAACTCTTCCTATATACCTCCCTACCCATTCTTGCAGGAGGGATGGAGGCAAACACTACTTGCGCTCCAGACCCCCTAACTAGCTGTCCCAGGGCCCTGAAGTCTCTCTTCATTGCCCTTACATTTCTTGTAATAATTTCATCACTGCCAACCTGAAAAATCAGCAGCGGGTAGTAATCGGAAGAATTCACAAGATTGGGGAGTTTCCTTTTAACATCCCTAATCCGAGCCCCAGGGAGGCAACAGACCTCCCTGTGAGATGGGTCCGGCCGACAAATGGGCCCTTCTGTCCCCCTCAGAAGGGAGTCACCCACCACAATTACTCTCCTTTCCTTCTTGATTGAAGAAGTCCTAAGGACTCGAGGTGACTGACGAGTCCTAGGCACTTCACTAGGTAAGTTTATCCCTCCAACTTCATTTTCCTGTTCCTGAATTTCCAACGCCTCGTACCTATTCTTCAAGGGCAACTGAGAGGGTGGAAGGGGTTGGGAGGATTTTTTCTTGCCTCTTCGAGGTCGGACCTCCTTCCATTCCTTAATATCTCTTAAGTCCTCTCCATCTGCCTGGTGACAGGAGGGGAGAGGATCCGTCACTTGCCCAACGTCTTCTATCTGCCCCTGCCTCAGGGTTTGACTCCACCAATCTATTTCACTTTCACATTCTCTAATGGCCCTCAGTCTTGCAACCTCCTCTGTCAGCTCAACCACCTGCCTGAGGAGATCATTTACTTGCTCACACCGCACACATGCGCTGTCACTGGTTCCCTCTGATACCAGTGCCAGACTCAGGCATTCACTGCAGCCAGAGACCTGCACTGCTGCGTGCCTGCTTGGGAGCTCCGTCTGAGTCCCCACATTCTTTTTCACAGTGGTTTTTGGCCGTGTTGTGACCATGATCAATCTAGTTACTAGTCTGCTTTTCCTAGGATGAGAAGGCACCCGCTGCTCCCTGCCTGCCCTCGTGCAGCTCTCTGCCTCTCCGCCTGCCCTCGCACCTGCCACGTGTCTCCTCTCTGGAGGCCGCTGCCGGTGCTGCTGCCGCTCTCTCTTCTGCGCTGCCGCGTGCTCCTAGTAACATCATATGTCTGTGCAATCTTGAGTGCTATTAAAACTGCAACTTCATCCAACAGGAAAAAAAATGAAGGAAAGTAAAAAGGTATTTAATTTGTTATCACACCAAGATTAGTCCCAGAGCTGGCTGTCAGATTATCCAGAGTGAGAGTCAAGCTCTGTAGCCTAATGTAACTTAAACTAATCTTACTCAGCACTGTGGAATAACCATAAATTACTGAGAGCCTGCAAATGGTCACCTCCTGAACTGCAAAGAGGTTTTTTAATTTCGTTTTGGTTTTGTGTCTGAACTTGATTCTTTTCACATCCTGTTTTTCTAATCTGTGCAAAAGGAAAAAAAGATAATTATACCTTGTGTATTTCACAAAGCCCGTTCTTCCATCATACCTGGCCTGCAGGATGAGAACCCAGCATCGCACAAGAGGGGCTTCCAGATATAGCAACACTTTGTTGCTCTTTGAAAAGATAGATTATGACAGATCTAATAGATTTAGGTGAATACTGTATCCTGGAAGCAAGGAATGTCCCAAATTTTTTTTTATCTCAGATGTACATTAACTTGTTTTATTGAAATACTTAACAGCCAAAACGGACACGATCTGCACAGCCTGTACATCACACAGTCCCACTGCATGTGAGGTTTTAGAAGCTTCTCATTCCAAATGTAATTTTATATAATTTCAGAACACTATGTTGGTTTATGAACATATTTTGTCTAAAATTATCTTAAAAAGTAATTACCTGATTCCAGTTTCTAAACAGCTGTGTGTGCGGTGCTCTCTGCCTTCTCCCTTCCCTTGCTGAATCTGAGTGACGATGAGCAGGAGGAAACTGAACGTGCCCTCAGCATGTTTGTGGAAACCACCAGACGCAGGGGGAGCAAGTCATGTGCTGGAAGGCAGGGTCCTGCCTGGAGATATCCAGCCAGGCTGGAGGAATGGGTTGACATGAGCTTCATAAAATTTGAGCAGGACATATGCAATATCATGCACTTGGGAGGGACTGGCACCCCTACATGTGGCAGAGCACTCATGTTGATTCACTACATGAGTTGTTCAGGAAGGGACAGTCATAATGAAGGAGAATTGGAGCAAGTGACTTGGGATGAGAGACCAGGGAGCTAGGATTGTTCAGCCTGGAGGACCCAACAACTGTGCCCAGTATTTGGGAGGATGGCATCAGGGAGATTTAGGCTCTTTATGGAGGTGAACAGCCAAGGAGCAATAGTCAACTAGCAATGGTGGCCTTAGTCTTTCCTTCAATACACTTTGTGACTATCAGAGTCTTCAAGTCCACTCTTCTTTGTCCTACTATGCCTGCTCAAGCTCCTAATACTTTCATTGTCTACTTGTTCCTCTCAGCACCTTTGACGGTCATCCTGCCTTCCTCTGGCCGTGTTTCCTTGGGCTAATACCCTAAATAAACTTCCAAATCGCTTATTGAATCTCATTGGTCCCTGCTACTTGCCTGTTAAAGATATCCTTCTACTCTACAACATGTGAAGATGTTGGACATGCTCCTATTTGAAGACCTCATTTTCCTCAAATGCCATCTCTTTAGGCATTTCAATCAAAGGATTTCCCCATAAAAGGAATCAGTGAATCAGCCCTTAAAGTAAGTCTTATTTCTTTCTCCCAAGATAAATTCCATGTTCATGTTTTGCTTCTTAGTTACTGCTTTCCTCTGACCTTGTTTACCACTCACAGCTTTTTCTGTTTAGTCATGACAATCTTAGCATTTAAGAAAAAACTTCCTGGGTATTTAATTTGCTTTCTACTCAGGTTAGATTTGGGATTTTCATATTGTGCTTTGATAACACTTGAAAACTAGTTGCAACAAAAACCGTGAACTCAATTTCAAAAATGAAATGGATTGCTTATTTTTTTAGACAAAATCTGTCCATTCTTTTTTCAATGAAGAGGCACACATCTAGCCCTAGCATAAAAATAAAATAGTTCAAGTAGTGATAAAACCAAAGGTGTTATGTGAAACTAGAATGCACTGTTGTGTCCTGAACCATAAAGCTACATCTAATGTTATTTCAGTTTCAAGGAAAGCCACAGTAAGGTTTAGATGCAAGTGAAAGCAGTGCCACAACTCAATTCTATTTGGATTTAAGTCTAAATTTGCTGCTTTTAATAGCAGTAGTCATAAGAGAGAAGGTTAAGCTATTATAAAATATACATCTGGGGATTAAACCACTCACTAATGTCCCCACGTTACTTACACAAATGGCTCAATAGAACTGCTTTTGGTCAGGCACATTCAGTGCTCCGGAGGTAAACCACTATGAGTATTATTACAGCAAGCTTTACAAGAGTTGTAAAGGAGTGAAGCCTGCTCCCTTCATTAATTTAATACATTATTTTTTCTGGATTATTTACAGGTAAGTGGTGATATCTGTTTGGTTATGCCAGAATATGAACTCAAAGAATAAGAAAAACGTATCACCACTCTCCCTTTGCTAATTTTGCAACTTCCTTTAAACTGCTGTATTGAAACCCTGTAGCAGCATGTGCTTCTTATTTTGTCCAGTTCAACGTTCTGTCTGGGTTGTGAGAACTTGGCCGAGTAGGAGAAAGGTGGCTACTTCTGCATGAAAATGGGTGGGTTTCACTGATCACTAAAATGTCAACTTTGCCCAGGAACACAAGAGTTTACATTTCCTAGGTAATGAGCACCAAAATCCATGAAAACTGGGATAAAATTATGTGCAATTTTATGGTACAGGCCTATGGAGCCATTTATAAAAATAAGCTAGGTTTTATATGATTGGTAACAAAAATACATAAAAATGTTGTTTGCCCCATATATTGAGAAATATCCTGTCTTGGCACTCTGTAGCTAGTGAGTCATAATTTTACAGTTTTTACTAAAATAAAAATGAAATTAAAAAGTCCACATTTTCAAAGAAGTACAGAAACATAATATTTATAGAAGATCATAAACAAGTACTCTGTTAATAGCTGTTGAACTTTGTTTAAAGAATAACAGACTAACATTTCCAAAGTACTCTTTGCTGAGATTGAACAGGATTTTATTCAAACTGTTGCGGTAACTAATGAAAAACAAATGAGATTTCCAAACAGTTTTGACTGTTAGGGGTGTGATGGCAATATCATTGCTTTTTGCACTTGCAGCTGCTGCTTACACTGAAACTACCCATTTAAAACATTGTGTCATTTTATACTTGAACTCGATCTGCAATGCAGAAAGGCCAGGCATATGTAACACAGACTGGAACCAGTCTGATGCAACCTCAGTTTTGATCTTGTGCATGAATGCTCTTCACCTTCCAAACTTACTTAAACCTCTGATGTGGGTCACAGACTGTTGCCAACTCTAGAGCTCCTTCTTGCAGAAAAGTGACGGAAGAGTCTAAAATGTTCTTGAGAGACCCTGCTGGTTGGTACTCCCTACCAGCCCCACCTCTGGATGAGGGCTTTGGGTAGCAGCTGTGCAGCTCCCCAAATCCATTGGTGCCTTGTGGGAGTTGTAGTTCAGCAGCAGAATTCTGATTCATCAGAGAGAAAAAGATAGGAGCAGCTGAACTAAGCCTCTTGTAAAGCATTTCCTTAGTACACCTGAACGACTTAAACTGAAATGAAACAGAAACTTTTTTTATTACCAATTTTTTTTGTTTTGCTAGTGAAGTCAGAAATTTTCACAAAAATGCCACTTTCTGCTTAACTCTAAGCATTTTCCACATATAAAGAGTTTCTAGGTAACTCAGTATTGAAAATATACTGATTAACTTTGGGAAGATTGAAGAAAATCAGGTTAAAAAGTGTCATTGGCTGATATATCATCATCTACATTGCAAAAGGCAAAGTACAATATACATGTTAATGAACTGAAGAGCCTGGTGTCATCTTGTTACCTCTGTATTATAAAATTCTTAAGAATTCAAATTATTCTGAATCCTAAATTTTAGACTCTTCAGATCCACTTTTCAAAAAAGTGAACCAAGAGAAGAATGAAATTCTCTGTTATTGAATCAGTAGAAATTTATCACTCACTTTAATGGAGCCGAATTTCACGTGTGACTTTCTTTGCCTTTAAAAAAAGAGCAACCAGTCAATCAACAACAACAAAACCAACAAACCTCCGCCAAAAAAAACCACCCAAAAGCACCAAACCAAACCCAACAAACTAACAACACTAGAAAAACAAACAACAAACTGAGATCACTTAAGTCACTTTGAAGGATTTAGCTAAAGGTTCAGGAGACAAACATTACAGATTGTCAGAAAGACAATGGACCCCTGAGATTAGCAAGGCTGTTACATTCTGGCTGTGTCTGCTCAAGCTGCAGTAGGAAATTACCAAACTCATACATGTTTTTCACATATTATTCTGCAAATAAGGACACATTTAGATTTCATTTGTTCCACTGCAGATGTCACTGAACTTTCCAAATTCTCAAGTCAATCCCTGCCTTAATTTATATTTGACATAAATATTTTGAAGGAGGGCAGATGTGACCATGCAGACCCACACTATTATTTAGATGGGGGCTGCATCAACTGCTGGAGACAGATGTGCTCAATAGGAAAATAATCTCAGCCATGTTACAGTACTAAACCTTGACATACTCCAAAGCTTTTTAAAACACCTGTTCTGCATAACTCCGAGCAAAGCTGTATTTAAGAACACAAATCACATAGAGGAAGGGCTGAAAAACGTGGTAACTTTTCTCTTCCTTGGATACTAACAGTGAGGAGAGTGTTTAGCTGAACATGAAGTGTATTCATACCTCAAGTTTTTAAGCATGCTTTCCTGCTCTAGTGTTACATGTGAATTTACATTTTACCATTCAGAATGAAGGAGTGATGATAACTTAGAAGAATTAAAGGACACAATTAGGTTGTCCTGCTTAAACCTGCTGAATATTTTGATGACACCGTGTTAATACCAATTGAATGGTGTATTTGTATGTAAGGGAGCTAAACTCAAAGTTTAATCCAAATTATAGCTGGGCTTATTACTTGAGTTATACTACTGGGCACGCTGCATACAGAAACGACTCTGTGAAACACCCAAGGCAAAGAAATCCTGCTTTATAGTGCATATAATCAGAAAAGTAAGGAAAGAAAATTTAAACTGTTATTTAAACAAGTCTCATTCCAATTACTACTTTCCTCTCTGTCAGAGCCAATTATTCTCACTTTAGACATGACTAGCATTTCTAGACCCTCATTTATTTATTCATTTTTACAATGTATAGAGTGCCGTGCAGTCACTTTGAAATGACTGAAAAATAAATTAAAGTATACAGGAAAAAGAGACTTACTAAACTTAAAGATATCCTCTTATTTTGTCATACTGAGGTACATTAAAATACAGAAGGACTTTACAAGAAGTAAAGTGTTTTGGACATGCAGTCACTTTCACTCCTTAAAGTAGCAGTGAGAAAAATTTGAAAACCAGGGCATTTCTTCCCTAGTATGTATGCCAGACAAGAAAGCAAGCATAAGAATGTTTCCCCTTTTTTTATTTCTTCTTTATTTTTAATTTACTAAAAAATAAAATAAAATGAGGTATTGTTTATGAAAGGAAAATGATATACTAATTATAATGTCAGACTACTGATAGTCTGGTTTAGAAGCCTCTGTTATATTTGCCGTGAACTGATAAAAGGAAAGCAAAAAAAAAAAAAAGTAGGCAGTCAAAACCTGAGGTAATATTTTTGACCCAGATAAAATGAGAGCAGGTTTATTTTCTTTCTTAATGTTAAATAGAATAAGAAATTTGTGCTGATTCCAGACTTACCAACCAGAGAACAGTTTTTGCCTTTTGGATAGCAGGTCAGGAACTGCTCATTGCTTATCTATAACTTTCTCATTTGCAGCAGATTGTTGCTTGATACTGATTTTAGCCAACTAGAATAGAAAATTTCCAAAACCATAGGTACCTGGAGATCTTGCTTTGCTGTAAGTGTTTCTCTCACTTGTCTATCTTGGGCAGATCAGATGTACATAAATGAACCTCTTTTCCAAAGGACTCCTTCATCCCACTCCATCCTGAAAGCAAGAAACACAGCAGGAAGAGAGATTTACTGTATTTTGTTTTCATGAATAAAAAGCACAGACTTGATACACGTTGCTGCAGATTTTTGTCCTGTAGGCCTCCAAAATATTTTGGTCATATTTTGTAATAACTTGTTCATTTACATTACTAATGTCAACCAAGAATTGTATATCTGTTTTTACAACTATCCTCATGCATACAGGAAAGTTGTGAGATTGATAGAATTTCATGCAAAATATTGATTTTACTTCTTGAATTGTGTTCTAGATCTACCCATCTCCTTTACTTATTTCTACAGTATTGGTGTCAATACTGGTCAAGGCACCAGCTCTGTTGATCTGGCACAGGTAAAACCTTCCAGCAGGTGTCTGAAGAACTTTGGCTGTTGAAAGGTTACAGCTTGGAGGTGGCTTTCCCTGCAAGATTTACCTGTATTCCTAAAAATACCATACCCATGATATTTTTATTATATTAGCACAGGAAAATGTTTTGCAACAAGATAAACTGTACTTTTTCAGCCTAAGTTCACTGCATGCATCCCAGAGACCAGACTGAGCAATACTCAATGCCCTGTACATTTGTAGTCTCCATTTAGCTGCAAGCCTGTTTCCTAAATGTCTCATGCATGAAACCAGAACTGACTGCATCAACCTGCATCCAGACCTCTAGTTAGCAATATGAAACCATGCAAAGAAATGCAACCCCAAATCAAACAAAACAAACAAATAAAAAGGTTTGTTTTTCTTCTAAAATTCATCCTGGACTGAAAAATTACGGAAACCAAATATGCAAATGTGGGATGACACCTAAGGGAACATCAAGTTAATCTAATTAACAGGAATTTAAAACTAGCTATTTTAGGAAGTTCCATGAGAAAAATAAAGTTATTGTAAGGTAATTTCACAGGCCCTTGAAGTGAAGGAAATATGCACCAATTCTGCATCCTTTTACACAGGGCTAATATATTTGACCTCACAGTAACAGTTCCTGAGTCGACTTCTTGCCTATGCACAATTGACCTGAAGTGGTAACTTTGTCTTGTGTTCTCTACTTCAGCTGAGCTCACCAGTCTATCCACTGTTTCATGGAATGGATTCTCAGTCGTGACATGTGATACTTTTCTTTCTTCACCTGATTTTACCACCCAGTTCACATATATGCTACTACCCCTCACTCCGGTTCAAATTCAAATGCATTAACCATTTTCCTCATCACTTTTCATATCTAGAGAGCTTCAAATACATCTCAGATTTCACTCACTGGGGGAAGGATTTCGCCTGTTCCCAAGGAAAGCTCACAAGGAAGGCTCAGCTCCCTTGGCTGGTCCCGGCTGCTGCAGAGCCCAGCAAATTCCGTGGTTTGGCATTCTTCCCATTTCTTAGTCTGGCAGGTACTGGGATTACAGACCTTCTAAAACTAACCATATGACATCTTTATCTCCATGACTAAGGCAGAGCAGAGCACCAGAGTGTACAACTGCATTATCTGATTTCTAGAAAGCATTGTACCAAAATTACAATACAGTTCTGGCCATCTTTATTTAAATGTAACACACAAGACAGCTGTAAGTGCCCTTTGTTAATCTCACAGCTATTTTTGGCAGGCAGGAGATACGTGTAGAGAAGAAACATGTTACTCTGCGTCTCCTCACCTGGCCAAAACTCACTGAAAATGGGCCACATGACTTCTGGCAGTGGCTTGTCAGCTTGTGAAATGTTGCAAACAAATGTGTGTTTTCTTCACGTTCAGCATAGTTTGACAGCATGAACCGCTAGGAAAAAAATATTCTCTGGGCCATTGTGAGATTGACTATCAATACAGCATTTCTCTATAGAGAAACACAAGTGTTAAGTTCTCAGTTTGCTGTCTACTGGCCACACAGATCATAATTCTTTTGTTACTCCTATCTTTGTTGTTGGCTTGATGGAACAAAGAATAGGGAATTTCTTTCCATAGAAAACAAATCTGACTAAACATGAAACCAGACCGAAAGTATAATATATATATATTATATATATATATTCTGATTTCTTTGTACATTGCCCCAAGACAGTGACTGAATTGGGAATAAACAACAGGGAATCCTTAAAGAAAAACTCCATCAGCAACAGCAAAAGGTAAAGACAGCATAAACTAAAGATTACATCCCTCAGGAGAACCTGCCCATGATATCATTGTTTGGTCTGCAATGTAAAAGCACGCACAACAGTCAGTCATGTACAATTTATATTTGTACGGAACATTGAAGGAAACAGGAAAAACTAAAAGAAAATCAGGATCTTTTTTTCTGAAAGAATAAATCTTTGCCTTTGAAGCACAAAACATTCTACCAGGATTTTCCTTAAACAATAAACATTTTATTGTCACTTTAACAAGGGGAAGCATTTCTCTGAATTATAGCCTTATTTAAACATTGCAAAACAGACATAGAGTAAAGTGGGTAAGACAGTTTCTGTTAGTCCTTATAGGGCTATCAAGGTCAAAAGTCAATAAGAGTACTTCTTCTAATTGAAGAGATGAAAATATTTCCTTGCTGCCTTGCATAGTGTGTCCTGGTTTTACAACAAATATTTATAGGATAAATCATTCTGTTAAGAAAATACATTATTCATTCTATCCTAGTCAGACATTAGTGAAATTGTAAATGTGAAATTCATAGTTTCTAGCACTGGTAAATACTTGCAAGAACCATTTCCTGTTCTGTGACTACAAAAGTCTAGTTTTGCTGAATACTCAGTTAGTGTTGAAGTCAAAGGTTGTTCACAATAACCATGCTAATATAGCTGCTGAAGTTTGTAGGGCCATTTGTATGAATGGGATGAGCAGCACTCAACTGATGATCAGGAAAGCAAAGCTGTGATAAAACATGTCCTCACTATCCTGTGCTTTGGCTTTGCAAACCAGCAAATCCAGGACATTCACAGTAAAAGCCAGACATCATACCCCTCATTTAATGGCTTCACACGCCTATCTGTTTCATAGCTTCTTCTGTTCTCATTTACCTTCTTCAAGAATGTTGTGCCAGCTGCACATTAATGTAGCCATTGACACCTTATTTGAAACATTTTTAATGGAATTCTTATAATACGTTTTATGTCTATGTTTATTTTTCTGTCAAGCATAGTATCTGCAGGGTTACATGATTCACAACCAAGGTGAAAAAAAAAGAAAAACTCAGAACACTTTTCTTTTAAGTACTAACTGATTTGCTTATTCTTGTTTACTTCTTGCTGATGGAACATCAAGGGATTTCTACTGTTATTTCTTCTGCCAATTGCTGAGAGAACAGACTGACTGTGACTTAAGTTTTCCCCCAGTTCCCTTTCCTTGTCCTTGTTTTCTGGTATTGTCTCCAATTTAAGAAACTGAAGGCAGAAAGATTTCAGCCCAAAAGTTCTCCTATATTTTCTGTTGATTTAAGTGTTTTTTTGGTACTACTGAGTATAATTGTTTAGGGGTAGATTCTCAGTGTAAATTAGCAAAGAGCCTCTGAGTGCTGTGCATCCATGCCAATTTACACAGCAGAGAATTTCATACAATCTCAGTAAAAGGAGCATAATGCTACATACAAAAGGAATTTAAAAGTCAGAGAGGCAGACTGGCAAAACGCTCAAGAGACTGAAAGAAAAAAAAAAGAGGAAATAAAACAACCAAAACCAAAACAAAACACAACATACTAGAAAATCTATTTTACTACCTCTGCAAGGGGCCATCTGCAGGTAGTGGGGAGAGAGACAATAAAGCAAAATAGGCTGAGGTTATCTGTCTGTGCCTCTGTGTGTGGGTGGAGACAATTAAACAAGGGATCAGTCATTGTTTCATATATTGTGAATATAACAACATTCCTGCCAAGCATGTCTGTTATGCCAAGAGTGAGTCTGCTTTACAATATAACCAGGAAAATAGTGTAATGAAAAGGCTCATCATGAGGCACCATGTACCACATGCAGGAATACTTAGATTAGATTAGAAGACCATCACCAATCTGGAGATTGTTTGAGTCCGGTTTATACCTGTCATGTGTCCACACAGTCTATACTTAAATATTTACAGAGCAAAACCAGTGTGGCCTCTTCTGTTTTGCTATATTTTTATAAGCAAAGCTAATAAAAATGCAGCACAAGGAAAAAAAAAATTTGAAAACTCCCCTAGTTGGTCAAGATCTCCCAAGCGTTTGTGAAGGATGGAAAAATCCTCATTAATGAGCCATGCATCTCCATCCTCACCATCAAACTGCAGTCTGGAACACCAATGCCTAATGCCAGCAGTTCTTATTTGGAAGTTGTCAGGCTAGCCAAACTATAAGCAAAAAACACTGGGACTCTTCAGTGATCAGATGTGGAGGGCACAGAAGAGAACTAGCAATTATTCTGCACACCTGGAAAGCCTACAACTACAGAAACTGAGCCAAAAGCAGTGAGAAGACTGTGCCATTCAGGAGAATATGAGCTCCCAGTAATAATGGAACAACTTCTCGTGCTAACTTGCAGCATGAGTGAGGATCTGGGAAAAGAGAAACTGTTCAAAGTGGTTTTGAAACATGACTTACTGTATGCTTCAATGCAAAGCAACATTCAGGTCTTCGGCTTTTGCTTGGATTTACTGAACAGAGGGCATCTGGTCAGTCAGTGACCACTGGAGATATCATTACACATATGGGAGCAGATAGAAAGGGACCTCTTCCCTACCCAAATTTTGACCTGGCCAGAAGTAGACATTTCCATCCAAGAAATATCAACTATTGCCTGTGCAAATCCTGTCAGTAATGGCTGTTGTCTTGGTTCTTTGTCTCTCTCCTGGCTGGCTTGCCAATAATCTTGTGGTTTGGGCCACATGGCACCTCACTCAACTTCCCCCTCACACACACTTTGGAATGAGGTCCTGGGTCAAAGCTCCTGGGTCGAGACAAAGGACCAGGAGGGTTCTTCACCGATTAAGGTCCCTGGCAAAACAGACTCAACTTGGGGAAAAAATAATTTAATCTCACACTAATCAAGCACCCACAGAACACAGACAACACACAGAGCTGTGCTTGCATATGTTACCCCACCCCTCCCTTT
The DNA here is from genome assembly GCF_000747805.2 of Chaetura pelagica. NCBI lineage: Eukaryota > Metazoa > Chordata > Aves > Apodiformes > Apodidae > Chaetura > Chaetura pelagica. The sequence goes on along the minus strand of NW_009954194.1, from coordinate 2,376,365 downwards.
CTCCCAGGCCCAAATCACTTTGTTCCCGGTTTCTCTCCCTCCTTCCCCCCAGCGGCACAGGGGGACAGGGGATGGGGTTTAGAGTCAGTTCACAGGCTGGTGGTTCTTGCTGTTCCTTCCTCCTCAGGAAGAAGGATTCCTTACAGTCCTTCCCTGCTTCCCCGGGGGGTCCCTCCCATGGGAGAGAGTCCTCCATGAGCCTCTCTTTCATGAGCCCTTCCCACAAGGTCTAGAGCTGCTCCAGCCTGGGCTTCCCACAGAGTCACAGGCTACTTCGGGAACAAACTCCCCTGGCACCAGAGTCTTCCAAAGCTGAGCAATCAGAGTCCACAGGCAGCAAATCCTCTGGCCACAAAATCCAAGTCCCCTGGCCAAGTTCACCCCTCCTGGTGCCTTCAGGGAATGTTCCACCACGTTCCTCCACGAGTGCAGGGGCACAGCTGTCATCTCGCCATGGCTTGTAAGGAAACTTCTGCTTGGGGACCTTCTTCCCCTCCTTCCTCACCAGCCACCAGCACTGCACTGCCTCCCCAACTCAGCTCTCCTTTTTTATTACCTACTAAGTTCTTCTCTGCTCAATTGTTGCCTGGTTTCTTTCTTATGTTAATGGAAGAGGTGCATCTATTGTCCCTCTAATTGCTCCTTGGCTGGGTTTGGAGCAGGGGGAGCTTCTCAGCTTCTTACCGGAACCCCTCCTGTTTACTGTATTGTGCAAGGTTACAGCCAGTTGCACTGCCCATCCCTGGCATTTATTTAATCTGGTATTGTCTGTGCCACAAAAAGCTGCACTTGGTTGGTGCACCAGTCTCATGTTCCTCTGAACAGAGGCTCCATTTTCCCACTTTTGAAGAAATCATGGTTTCAATAATAATTTTGTTTGATCTCTCTAATGGCTGAGCTATTTACAAAATAAGCATTCACAAAAATGGTCACCGAAGTTCCTCCTTAACTTTTCTAGCAAAGAGAAGCATTAGTGTTCCTCATTTTACAAAAGCAGAAAACCATACACTTTCATATCAAAAAACTTCTGAGCCATAGGTGGGATTACCAGGGGATAAATGGTAAACTATATAAAGAAAAACATGCAACTATGTTTCCATTACATTTCATCATCATTTATACTAGCACCAAAACAAACAAACAAACAACACAAAACAAACAAAAAAACCCCCACACCACATTTTAAAAAGTTTCTCAATTTAATTTGAAAAACTATGGCATAATGGCTTTGGAATTATGTTTGCACATTGGAAAGTCCCAAGAGCTCACCCCTGTGATAGCTAGTGAAACACTGACTGGTGTTACACAGGTATCCAATTTGTTTGCCATAACAGTCCAGTTAAATTTCTTTATCTAGGAACACATATTTAGAAGAGGTTACCGTGTTGCAAGTAGTGTTCAGTGTTTTGTTTCATAGACAGAAAGTTTTTAGTACTTGTCACAGTTTGACTCAGAATCGAGAACAATTATCTCGATCCCCTCCCACCCAGATAGGGAAGGAGAGAGAAAATCGTTGGCTTCATCCTGGCTCAAACCAGGACAGTATTCAACTAGCAAGGTATCCAAATAATTGTGAAACTAAATAGTGAAGGAGTACACATAAAAGTTAGCTCAACCTGGAGCTATCAGGTCACATTTTTCCCTAGATACATAATCCCCTACATCCTCCACTGTACCAAATTAACTATCTTTCTACTGACATTTTTGGCAGTATGGACATCAGAGGCTAGAGGGATGACATCAGACACAGACTAGCAGAAATATTGTTCATGTAGCATTGAAAACTGGTAAAGAAGTGATAGTCACATTGCCTAAACAAAGCTCTATATAGTCTTTTATTAGGAAACATGGCACAGGCTTTTAATTAATGGGACGACTCTACCCAATTTCTTGCAGCAATCCTGCAGGCATCCTTTGTGTTTATCACCATAAACCCTAGGTCGCCTTAATCAAGAGGAGAGGGGAACAGGCAAGTGATGAACACAATAAATCCATGCAAAAAGATTTACAGATATACAGAAAATAAACATTAGATTCATTGAACTTCTAGTAGAAGATAGAGTTGTTTTAGAGTGAGAGGTCCCCTATAGGTCCCATGCTGCAGTACTGATCAACAGGGAACTGCAGAACTTCCAGGGTGCTATCTGGAGTTTGAGACCATGAAGCAAACCCATTTAGGTGCTTTTCGGGTGGAAAAGGAAGATACTAAAAAGAGAACACTAACCTGCCTAATGTAAAAATATTTTTTTTCATATTTTTATTTTTTGCTTTTTCATTGGTTGATTAAAATACTAATTAATATAGCAGGTTTTTTATGAAACAATGTTTAGCTCTTAGCATTCAAGAACATTTCTTTGAATATAAGTGCTTTGCTAACATTTTGGTGGAAAATATCTGTTTTGAGAAAACAGGGATGTTGGTTTGATGGTTTGTGTTTGGTGTTGTTGTTGTTGGCTTTTTTTAATTTAGAAATTAAATAAATAGTTCTCACACTTCCAAAATCCATACCTTTAAGTAACTTACATCCAGTGAAAAACAAATGGCATTGACTTGTCTTCATTTAGTGTGGAAAAACACTACTGTATTTATGTTAGAATTTTGAGTGTACAATGAAACATTTTTAAATGAACAGTAGCTTTCTCTTTTGAGTAAAACTTGAACTCAATTGAAGGACAGAATTTTTGTATTAATAAGTGTCGATGAAGAGTTACTGTTGTAAAACAAAACAAAATGTATACATTTTAAATTATCACCAGTACCAGAATATCAAACACAGCTAAAATGCAGCCTTTATTGCTCTTTAAATTTGCCTAAATAAAAAAACAAATTCCACCCCAAAGATATTCAAGGATTAACTAGAGCTTTCCTGCAAGAAATAGTTTTGTGGGTTTATCTGAAATTATGATGGTTAAAATGCAGGACCTTTATGACCTGCTTAATGGCAGGTTTACATTGAAACTGTTATAAATTATTACAGAGGTGAAGCCAATCTAAACAGTCCAACATAAATATATCTGCAGACATACTGGCTACTACATATTCTAAACACTGTCTGTATATGAATAAACAGAGCTTTCTAAATCATTTAAGAAAATGTATTTATTCATAAAATCAATAATATTTATTTTTGTGTTTGACAAAAAAGGTCTATTATATCTAACTTATTGGAGCTTGAAAACATTTTTTATGGATTCTTATGTGGTTTTCCTACATCTGATAATGGTTGAGAATTTTATTTTGAGTTATGTGAATGTTTCTAATAGTTTTTGTATTTGACTAATCCTTATCTGCTTAAATTGTTATTTTATTAAATTTCACAAGTTAAATATTTGAGTAAACTTACTGTACTGGGCTATATTTGTTTAGCACCGTGTCAACTAAAACTTTTATCAGACTATAAAAAAGATGTAGGTAATACTGGAAAACAAATCTCTATTCGTGTTTTCCTACTTTCTTTTTCATTTGGAACAGGAATAAAAATACATATTTCAGTTAATACTATTATAATAAGTAGTACTTGTGGCAGGAAAAGAAATGTGAGATGTTAACACATGGCCAGATGCTGGGTATTCCATTTATATGCGTGAAACCATACAGGAAAAATTGCAGACTCACATAAAGTTATGCATAATAACACTGTTTGTGTTGCTTTCTAGATTCATACAATATTAAAAATATTCTATCACATTAAAATTCCTCCTGCCAGCTTCTGAAGATCCCCAAAGTGTTTTGCAAGAGGGAAACTGTGTGCTACATTCACGAAAAAGAAAATGCACATAAGTTACATATGCAAAATAGCGTCCTGAAAAAAACAGCCATAAAACTGTAGAAAATGGAGAGCGAGAAAGGCAAGAGTCCTCAGATCTGCAGCACTGGATCTTGCCATTAGGTCAGAGGAGTCTGCCAGAAACACAAAGCTAACTGTGAAATAATCTAACAGTCATTTTCTTCTCCTAATTTTTGTCATTTGAAAGTTGAATTATACCCAGAAGCCTGAAGTTTAATGTATCGTTGGAAACTCCTTTTTCAAATTATTATTATTACAATTTTGTGTTGCCTTTCCTTGTTACCTATATAAATACCCTGTAACTGTACTAAATATTCATAGCTGCAGTGTTTACATACTGCTTTGCTATTTATCTCCAGCACTTCCTTTCAAAAATTCCCTCTTGTACCTGCTGTACTATTAAGAAAAAAAAATAAAATATTAAAAGAAAATAAATTAAAGCAATCTTTTTTTTTTTTATTTTGAAATTTATACAACCACAAATGTTACTCCTTCATGTCCCACACACTAAAGTCCTCAGTTATGCTAATTTACTTTATCATGTAGGGTGTATAACAGACATACAGCTTCAGGTGCCAGGTCCCTGTGCCAACAGGAGCTGGTAGCTCTGTTCTTGCTGATTTCATGCATTGCCTCCAGTTTTTCCCACTGGGAAGCTCCCCGCTGATGCTGTTGAACGTTTGCAGGGAATAAAGTTTGATTTGGTCTCAAAAGCATTAGCCAGGGGTTTTTCCATAATTTGTTGGGTAGCCAGGAAAGGTCTGAGGAAGGTAACAGCTCTTCTGGGTCAAAACTACAATCCCCAAAGAATTGCTGGATAAAGTATGTTTGGGATCATATTTCCTTTGATAGAGTAGAGCAGTTACAGGTAAGCTGTAAGATTTAGGGAACAGGAAAGAACTGTTTTAAATAGGAAAGGGTCCTTTCCCTCCAGACCATGCTGTAGAGTCTGGATCCTGATCCCTCCAGATGTCTCATGTTTCTTCCCAGGTCCCTCAGCTGGGGTGGTAGATCTGGAGAGCCCCACGACTCAGACACAGCAGCAGAGCTGGCACCATTACTTCCCAAACTTCCTGCTCTACCTAGAGCTGCCGGGCACAACCCTTGGATTTGATAAAATGATTAAATAAAAATGTGATTATAGTGGGTCTCTGCCAGCCCACAATCTCTGGAAGTATCGGCAAGCCAGGACAGTCAGCTATTCACACTGCCAAGGTTGTGCTGGCTCCAGACAAAACCTCTACGAGGAGAAGGAGTAGTTTCACCCCCCCGGCCGGCAGTGGGGAGGGGATGGTCCAGCTTTCAGCAGGTTTGACAAGTGGGGTGCTGAGCTATGAGTCAGCGCTGGCTTCCCCTGCTACTGTAAGCACAGCTTCTTCGGGAAGCTGCCTCTGAGATAGCACTGGCCACAGGATAAACAACTGACAGCATTCCTG
>NW_009954194.1:2347005-2371131 GCF_000747805.2 Chaetura pelagica | reverse complement strand
CTCTACTTCATTCTTACTGACAGGAAAAGCAATTACATCCAGTGCTGGGAGGGAAATAAAGGTGATTCATTTTAATCCCAGCTAACAAAGCAGAAAAAGTAAAGAAGGTGGAAGATGTGAAATAAAATGATAAAACTAATAAGGATCTGCTTGTCTGAAGACTTTCAGCTTCAATTAAAAAGGAAGATTGTGTTTAATTGAAAGAAAGTCATCAAAGTGAATTGAAATAAAAATGGAAGTAATGTTAAAGGAATTGTATTTCCAAGTAACCATATTGATTGTTTAATGAGTTCATATTGTGGATGTAAAATATCAGAAGGTCCCCCCAAGTGAGGAAGAAATTCTTTTACAAAAGGTAAATAGCAAGAAAGGAAAACAAAAAGAAACAAAGTAAAGAACTTTCAGAGGGAATACTTTTTGAGGAAATATTTTTTGAGGGAATATTTTTTTATAAAAAGTTCAGAGGCAAAGAAACTTTAAGCAAGAACAAAACTCTGGCTTTATCTACTCTCTGAGGTTTGAAAAAGAGTACATTGCAAATTGCATTTGTTCTTAAAGTGTCTACTATGCTAATTTGGTGATTTTCTCCCTGTTCCTGGGCCACAGATACCATGTGAGTGAGCTCTCTGTTCTGTGGGAAAAGCTGTGGTGTTCCCACAGCTGTACAATTGTAATTCTAACAATCAGATTTCCAAGAACCAATTATGTATGTAATATATCCAGCCCCTGTCAGTATTGAAGTATGCAAATTATAAGATAGCAAGAAACTATACACATTATAAATGATAAAACCACTTTTGTTTGTATTTCTGTAGCTGCTGTACTGCTTAGTACTTTTCCTCTTCTTCTGTCTTTTAACAGCAGCTCAGAGATAAGCTGTCAACTACAGCAGCATGCTAACAAACCTCAAACCTGTGCCCATGACTCCAGTAACAGGATCAGATTTTAAACCAGCTACACTTTTCACTGGAAAATAATTTTTTCATCCAAATTAAGTGTCGCATCATTTAAAAATTCTTTGATAGGGAAAAAATAAAATTGTCCAAAAAATAAGCCTAAATGTGAGCCAAGTGTCGGCTGGCAGGGAACCATCTGACAGTGTAAATTCTTGTTTGCCATCTCAGGGGAGTGTTAACTCCAACACCTAGTTACAGCAATTTAAATATCTTCAAGGTAATTCTGTCATGGCTGCTTTAAGGCTAATTAAAATCAATTGTTAATCATTTTCAGTTTCATTTTGCACTGGAAATTTCCCAGAATATGGATTTTCTGTAAGATGTAGTTGTTCTTGGATATTAGGTGTAACGTTTTTGTAAAATAAAACACTTCCAAGTTTTGGTTTCTATTTTGATATTTCTGTTTTTTCTCCCTTTCTTTCACTTTACCTATCACGTTTCTGCAATGACCAATATGCTTTTTTTGGATCATCATTACAGAGATCAACACTGTATCACTCCAGGTCACAGAATGAATTGAGTCCGATTTAGCAGGTGTGTAAAGAAGAGAAATACACAGCACTGTTTCTTCATGGCCTTTTTTCTTAATGTGGTCCAGAGTAGAAGGGATATCTTAGTGATAAAATAATGGGAATTTTTTTTTTTTTTTCAATAGTAGCCCTGTTGATATAGCAGTAAGATCAGCTGAAGGTGAAAGGGAGAGTATTTCTTGACACCTGGAACACTAGCAAGCATAATCAGTTTAAATAGATCATAACTGTATTTCAGTTACGGACTGGTTTTGAAGCCATCACCTTTTCTTCTCCACACATCTGACTCAAGAATACTTAATCATGCTACATAAATAGAAGTTTTATTATTTATACCTGGAAACTCTGCCAGATCCATCAGTGAGCAGGCCTCCTCCCCCTCAACACTTGAGCAGGTTATTTTGAGGGCCCTTAAGGTTGCAGCTCCAAAGAAAAGGTAAGCACTGACACAGCAACCATCAGCATTAGCTAATGCTGTCCACCCTTCCTCACAGCAAGTCATCCCTGTATTAAAAAAATACTTACAGATGATGTGTGAGAGACTTTGGACCAGCTTGTATGATTGCAGCTTAGTTGCACCATGAAAACCCTGAAAGCAGAATAAAATGTAGATATCAAATAATTATTGCAATCAGGCTGCACTTTCTTACTCTTAGTTGGAAGGAGAAACCAAGTAGGTGGCCCCAGCAACAAGGGATAGTTCTCTGCTTTCCTTGGCTAGAGAATTTGGCAAATTGAAGTCTACAATATCTAATTTGCTTTATGGGCAAAAAAAGTTTCAGTCTTCTGGAATGAATGAGATTATACTGGCTTTGGGTTTCCTCATTTTTTTTTGTTTCTGTATCCAGGACTAACAGATATCAGTGCACCTGCTATACACGTGCACTTACCCAGGAAGGACCCATAATATCTTATATTCCTTGCAGTCAGTCTGCGGACCTCAATTCCAGTTTGACTTTTCCAAATAAGAACTTCAGTTTACCTAATTTGCTCCCTGTGGCCTTGCAGTTAAAAGTAGAAATGAAAGATGGGACAGACCAACCAGTCTACACTTCTGAAAGTGTTCCCAATATAATAGTCCTGTTACATCAAATGAAGTATGAAACTTTACCTGTAATTTCTATATATTATTATTTGAACTTTTACCCTGCAATTGGAGCCAAAGCTGGTGATGCTGGGGAAAAAAATAATTTAAAAATCCCTTGATTTTCTTTTCCAGAATTACTTGAAAATCAGGAGAATTAGCCTTCATAAGGCTTTTAGTTATCTTTGATCCTGCCCATAGTCCAGTTAAAGGTGAGTTCTAAAAATCATGGACTCTGAATAGTTGAGAGGTTCATCTAACTGATCTAACTAAGTAGCATTGGGTCACCAGGTATTTATCTGAACATACATTTAGTTTTACAAAGATTCTCTCTTAATAGAGTTGGTCAAAAGATTTCTAACATAAAGTGTCAATACTACATGTTTTATGGTAATATATCTGATGACATCATGCAAGTTTCTGTTTCATCATATAACAATAAGGCACTTTTCCTCAAATTCAGTATTAATCTGTACCAATAAATTAAAGAGGAAGAAGGTAGATTGAAAATACCAGGATGCACTACTATCTTTGCTTTATTGTAAGAGATTGACACAGATTTCTATATACATTAATTAAAAAAACACAATATTTTTATTTTATGTAGAGAGAGCAAAGAAAATACACAGAAATAATTTAGAAAACTTATCTGTAATCAAAGCATTTGGCACTCAGCAAGGAATCTCTAAACCATGAGCATGAGTATTTGCAGACAGTGCTAAAAAGGCAGATGCTGATGTGGAAAATAATACATTTTTCCATAATTAGCCATCTGCAGGCTATAATTATCATCCAAAGGAGTGGTCTGTCTCTGAAAAGTACATGACACCCAGCTAGACAACCCTGTCTAGCATTTCTTATTGATTAATAAGTTCAAAAAGTAAGTCTATTCACATAAGCATACACACACACAAATACACTGAGGCTGGCACTGAATTAAAGGTGAGACAGACTTTTCCAAATAAAAATGCACATAAAAACAACCTTTCCAGCTTAAATCTAGATCAATATAGGGGAAAAAAAAAATAATAATAATTATGTAAACAGAATTGTGAGGCAGTTACAATTACTAGAGAGCATGCTTACACTAATCAGTAATAATCCAGCCTGGAAAACACTAAATGAACCAGTGTTTTCAGTGAGAGATTCAGTCAGGTGTTCTGAACATAATTCTTGTCACTGATTCAGTCTTTCCCAAGCCACATAGAGGTATCAGAGTCTCACAAAAAGACAGTAAGAACCCAAATTTTTAGCTGAGGATTGATCATTTCAGCAAGAAGATGGTGAGGGATGACTTTAAACCCTGTGCAGGAATTCTCCAAGAAAGGAAGATTTCAAGTTTTTTTTGGCCTACAGGTCTTGCAGGAGACAATCCTGTAAGGAATCACAGCCAGGATTGCAAACTGTGAGCAGTCAAAAAAACAACTAAGTGTGTTTTATTTCAAACCTTGGAATAAGCAAGAGAACATAGGAGGCTGTGATGTGACTTTGGATTCTGTGCTCTGCTTCCCTTGTAGCACGGGTCAGAGTATTAGGGCTCAGCTTTATGGTTCAAACCTCCAACAAGAGGGTCTGGCTTCTACTATGCCCATGTGTGGAGAAGAGGGTAAAGAGATCATACTGAACTATTACTATATATTACTGCTACTGGCTCTGTCTTCCTTTATATTTAAGGTGTTGGATCACAGCACTTTTCACATTGTACCTGACCATACAGTTTGCCCACAGTACCTTCTCAGATAGTGGAAGGCTTCAGCTGTACAAAACGCTGAACGTTTTTTTCTGACAGACTAAAGCAAATGTGTAATTATGCCACAACATAATAAATGGAGCAAAAATCGGTAGAAAAAGAAAACTGTCTCCAAACCAGACGCACATTTCCAGTGTGAATGATGTTTCCAGGGAAGACTGAGGATTGCCTGATAGCCAGCCTGACACTGAAATTGCTGCTTTACACATCTTCCTTAGAGACCACACCCTGCATTACCCTTTTGCTTCAGCTTTGGTTCAGACAGCACTTTAGAAAGGCCTCCCCTAGCACACTTTCATCACCACAGCAGGGCTAGAACGGTACTCAAATCTAGCTCACTATTTTAGGCATTTTACAGAATCTTTGTGCAATTACACCTGAGGTGCATTTCTACATGATCTGCAACTCCAGACTGACTGTGATTCTGCCACTAAAAAATCTGGTCTCAATCTCTATTATCACAAAGCATATTGTAAATTTGTTCTGAAACTCTAACCAAATGATTGTACTGGCACTGTAATATTTCCATATTAGTTCATTATCAGGAGTATTTGTATATATTAGAACAGTAATTTAGGGTAGTATAATATTCGGCTTTAGCAATGTGGTTTTGGGTGTTACATGGACACATCAGTAAACACCACAGTCATTGTATACAGTTGATTTGTATTACAGACATGACAGTTAATGGTGGTTTTCAGAGATAACCTTTTTATTTAAGGTAATACTACATTTTTAACTACTTTAAAAAAATGTTTTTCTATGAAATCTACAAAGCTTTGGGGATGATCAAAATACATGCCTATTGAAGAACTGCCAGGTTTATATTTGTTAAAAATCTGACCAATATCCCAAAGTGACATTCTGGGAAATATGCAAATGATTTTCAAGTTATTTTAGAAATAATGGTATTCAACTCAGGAAGTTTATATTAAATACAGTCTACAGTGGAGTTACAGTGAGAACTTCACTTTGGTTGATGGATGATAAGGATAAAGTCCTCCCCAGACGAATTGAGCCTTGTGTATATATCCAAAAGCTATGCTCAGACAACTTATTTCACATAAAATTCCTACATAATGCATAGTTTCATCTAACATTGATCCCAATCCAGCTGGATGCTAGATAATCGAGTTGGATTTTTCAGCTGAAAAAATACCGTATTAATATTTACAAATAGTGACTTTGGTTCAGGCTCTTGGAATTTAAACATGTGACATGACATACAGAGATAACTTGGGAGCAACAGCTTCTTTCTGGACAGTTCAGAATTTGTTACTTGAGTAGAGTATTTGGTATAAAAAAAAAAAAAAAGTATTAGTTTGTGGCAGAATTGGCAAATGCTGTTCATAAAGTGAACATTAATATTTATGAAATGGGTGATGTCTGAAAAGATATCCTCCAGAGTGGGCAAAAACAAATGTGGTGGTGTCAAAGTTAAAGTATTTCACCCCAGATTTCAAAGCTCTCCTGCATGATAGCATTTTCATTTTAAAAAAATAAATAATAAAATAAAAAATGGTTTCAAATAATCAAAATTCTTCTTATATGTACTTTAGTAATTTCAAGCAAAATTAATGCCATTGGGAAGCTATTGTGAAAACTGACCCATGCATAATTAATATAGAAAGAGAAGCAAAAGAAGTTCTACATTTTTTTTAATTATTTTCTTGGTTTGAGCTTCTTCTTCAGAAGTATATGACTAGCTCTCCTGATCTCCTATCTCATGGAAAAACTGACTGTCCTGAACCTGGAGAGAAGTCCACTCTGCTGCATCAAACACAGGAACAAAGAATATTTTTATTATTATTATTATTTTATTTTTATTATAATATTATTATTATTGTTTTATTATTATTAAGAGAGCAGTGAAACACTGGAAGAGGTTGCCCAGAGAGGTGATAGAAGCTCCATGCCTGGGAAACATTCAAGGTTCTGAGAAACCTGATGTAGTTGAAGATTTTCCTGCTCGTCTCTCCCCTTCTCCCTTTCCTCCAGGGAGACCACATTGTGGCCTTCCAGTACCTAAAGGGGTCTGCAAGAGAGCTGGAGAGGGACTTTTTACAAGGGTATGTAGCTATAGGACAAGGTAATGGCTTTAAATGTGAAGAGGGTAGATTTAAGTTAGACATTAGGAAGAAATACTTCACTATGGGGGTGGTGAGACACTGGAACAGATTGCCCAGATAAGTTGTGGATGCCCTCTCCCTGGAAGTGTAGAAGACCGAGCTGGATGGGACTTTGAGCAACATGGTCTAGCGGGAAGTGTCCCTGTCCATGCAGGAGGGTTGTAACTGGATGATCTTTGAGGTCTCTTCCAACACAAACTAATCCATGAGTCTATGAAACTGCTGGGTTGCCAGCCAGGATCGTTTCATTGTTTGCCTGTACATCTACCTTCACCAGTCTCTATCTTGCTTTTTTTCTTGGAAAGTGTTAACATACTGGACAGTGATTAATTCCTTCTGCCGTGTTAGACTGACATAATTCTGACCTATCATTCTTAGGTATTACTATAAAATCATAAATTAATGCTACCAATAATTTGAAGACTTATAACCCAATCTATTAAAATTAATTTTATTGGATTCTGACAGAACATTCTATATATTTTTCTCTGGTTGATGTTATTGATTTCCCAAACTAGTTTTTTGAAGTATTATAATTGTAATGTCTTCTATAAGGCAACACTGTTACCTCATAATATTCACTGAGAGTAATTTTTTCTCAATGAAGATACATTCAAAAAGAAAATCATAATAAAGCTATAGTTCTAACAAAGTTATTTTTTATTGCATGCTTATAATTTTTAACTTCACATTCAGTAATGTATCTTTGCTTTGTTAATAATTTTTTACCCCTTACCAGCAAAAAGCAATGCTCCCTTAGAAGAAAATTAAGACAACTGCTGCTTTTATGGATCTATTTTCTCTAGTACCATTGTGCTGGCAGGAGCAGGAAGACCAAAAAAATCGGCACAATGTATTGGAAGAGCAACTGCAGACCATTTATTGTACTTCTCATAGCATGAAATTACTAAAATTCAAATTGTAGCAACTGAAAAATAGGCTTGGATGCCCCAAAATATCACTTAGCATCATGTGAATACCTGTGGTCTTTTGTTGGTTTGTCAGCTTTGTAGTCAGCCAGAAAAGTGGCTGGCAGGGTGAGGGGAAGTGCAAGCAGGGACGTTCGTTTGGGACAAACCCCAAACAAAATACTGCTCTAAAATTTTGAGTAAACTGAAAGTTGAAAAATCTGCCTTGCTTGAATGAACATGGAGTTTTATCTACATTCCTTGCTCAGTTTATGGAGGAATGTTGGGGCCCCACACACAACTCCCATTCCTGGAGTTTGGCTGAGGGTCTAGCTGTGACTTCCAGTGAGACAGAGCCAGCTCTGCTCTGCTCCCCCACTGGGGCAGTGGGACAAGGCTCACATGGTTCCTGATTTCATCAAAAAATAAAATGCATTTTAAATTATTACTATTCAGAGGTGGAATCACTAATTGCTTAGACTTCTATAAGAAAATAATTTTCAACTTATCTCCAAAACACTGTGCTGACATAAGCAGGTTCTCTATGCCCAGAGGTTCATAAAGGTGTCTTTCGGGGGTAATGCCAGTTTGAACAAGACCTTCTCCCCATACCCCATATTCATCCACTGCCTCATTTGAGACAGCATAACTGTTTGCATGGTGGTGCAGTAAATATAATTGGAACACTAAGCTGGGTGGTAAGTCTCCAAAATAAAATTCTCCCCAGCCAATGACCCCATCAGAATGGCCACATAGACCATCTACACCAGCCCAAGGGCAGCAATGATATGGGGACTGAGTACTAGCCACCTCCAACAGCATTGAGATCCACTTCTTTTTATGTTTGTTTGGGTTTTTTTATGGTAAGTAATTTCTAAACTTGGGACATTCATTTAGACACAGATTTAAGGACTTTGTCCCATTAATTTGAGACGTGCATTTTGAAACCTTGGCCATAATGCAAATTCAGTGGAATGAATGGAATAATTTAGAGTAATGTTGAACTAATAATTTTTTGAAACAATTTAATTAAACAATAGATCAAAGAGAGAACTCAAGAGTATTTCTTGTAAGATACTTTATATTTTAATTAATTCTGTGTGTGGGATACTGCTTAATATATTCATTTATTATATCTGTTAGCAGCTAAATGTTATCTTAAAAAACAAACTGTGGCATAGGATTTCAAAAGCACTGGCTGCAGTTAGATTTTCTATGTAGTGGTTCTGAGTTGTTGAGTGTAATTTTAAAAGGATTAGTTATACTAAAATATTTTGTTAAAGGGGACCATTATGCAAAAAATTTTACCTGTGAAAGAGCCCTAGGAAGACAGCTACCAGGCTGGCTGATCAACATTATACCTTGGCCAGGAGAAATGGAAGAGTACGAAACATCCATGTACGCTTCACAGATATTTTTTATAACAAAGTGATTGCCTTTTTGTCTAATATATCTGGGCCTAGAGATGAGCAAATGTGTTTTTCACTTCTGGAATAAACCTTAAACAGTGGTTTCTCCCAGCTCAGCTTAAAGGTCAGCTTAGCTGAACTCTTTAAGAGGCACAATTCCTTTTGTCATGAAGCCTGAGGGCTGTGATCTAGTGAGTTTTTTCAATTTATCAGTAGACAGTGAAATTTGTTTATTAAAACAAACATAAGGAACTCTCCTACGATTTATGAGCACATAATGGAACTTGTGAATGGGTCTCTTGCCTCTTAGTAAATAGAATATGTGGCACAAAGATAGCTTTCATTCCTCCCATCCCTATGATGTTTACTTCAAGTTGCCTGAGAACAGGAAAAGTCATTAAGAAATTGTGGGGTGTGTTTTTTTCTTTTTTTTTTTTTGTTTTGTTTTGTTTTTTGGGGGAGGGGGGATATATATATTATTCTTTTTAATTTCAAAAAATTTACTGCTCAAAAAATGCAGCAGTGTGCATTTTTTAAGAAAACTGATTTAAAGGAAAAGGGCAAGCTCATATCTCTGTGGGTGCCTCCCTGCAGAGCAGCTTTTTCTGAGTTCCTGCTACAGGGAGGACAGTTAAGCTGAAAGAAGTACAGAGACACGATATGGTGACATGTGACAGAGGCACAGGATTCCTTTGACTGCTTCCCTATACGAGTGAATTGCATATGGTATTGTTATTACACATTTGCACATTTCAATGTCCCAACTTTGCCCTTTTCACAAACCTATGTAACACATTTTCTCTGTACACTACTTTCCATCACCATCCTTGCCTTCTGTCCTTTCCTTATCTTCAACAACATTTCCTGCATTGAAACAGTCAGACATGGTCTGAATCCAGAAACAATCCCTCCAAAGTGATGGCAGTAAATACAGTATAAATGTTCAAGGAAGATTAAGAACTGGGAAACATGGAAGTTTCAAGGCTTGGGAAATGGCTTCTCCATTTCAGGAGAAAAAATCGAGATGGGAGGATAAAGGGAGAGTCTGACAAAGTAGAACACTGAATGGGGCACAGAAACTGTATGGGTCACTGCTGTTCAATTTTTTTCCAGATTAAATGCAGAATGGCAGTTTAAGAAAATGGAATAAACCACAGAGAATAAGGGAAATTCTTTTTCAAGAAATCCACAATTGTATAATTTGATTGCCAGAAAATATCACCGAGGTCATTGGCTTACCAAGATTAAAAATATATGAATAATAAGAATATTAAATTATAGTGTTCAGCTGGAAGCAAAAACAAATATCCATTGAAACCTCCACAAAAATTTCCTGCAGGAAAAAAAAAAAAGTGTCTTCATTCCAAAATTTTCTATTTTCACGAGCAAATTTAAAGCTACCAATAAGAAAAAAGAGATTAATAGACATTTTGAGTGCCTTTTTTAATTTATTTTAACAGAAGTGGAAATTTTCTTTATAGAAAACACATTCCATCTGTATAATATCAATTTTCTCATTGTAAAGCAGAAGTCAGCCACTATGTGACTGAGTTAAGAATAAACAGGACAGATTTTATGTCCGTCTGTTACAACCTTCTCCCTAGCAGCTGAACACTATCAGAAACAAGACTGTGTGGACCGCTGAGCTGCTTCAGTACCATAGTTCCCATGCTCTGTATTTAGAAAATCTCCTATGATTTAAACATGCTCTGACTTCTATGCAAAAAGTACAATATATTGCACATATTGTTCTAACATACACATTTTGTTTTACAATCAAACAACTTTTAACTCTTTACCCAAATATCTGTCTTATGTTACCATTTTCAGGAACAGACGTTCACTTCCACCAGGATGTACAGAAATGAAGTTGAAAAAAAACCTATACAGAGGTTGCAAAAGATTGTAATTGTTTTCTCCATTGCTCATCCACCCCTTTTTATATTTCCAGAACTGTGCAGAAGAATAGGATTTTTTCTTATCATAGTGAACAAAACAGTTCACACATTTAAAGCAATATTTTTTTAAATAAAAAATAAATCAATTATTTTTTCTGTAAAAATTTAGATTTATAAGGTAAGAACTTACTATGCTCATGAGGGTTAGAAAATATTTTATACAAGAGAAAACTACCTAAGGTTTGGGAAGAGCAACATTTTCCACATTATTGGGTACAGTGGGATTAGCAAAATCAGGAAATTCGTATTTTATGAGTTTAAACAAAAATCAAAGCTACACAGTCATGCTAAACATCACTCTCTGTTTGGTAGGGTACTTCTGGTAAAAGGGTCTAAAATGTTTAACAACTATGACTTTGAACTTTTGGGTTCTTCTAAACTGTTATAAAATAGGCACCTGATTCAGGGAGAATAACTGGTTACAGCTTTGTGCAAACTTCTTTAAATCATTTTTCCTTGAGACTTTTTATAGCCAAGTACTTTATACACTGGGGAGGGGGAATAAATAAATTATATATATGTCCTATGTATTTATTGGTTATTCTGCAAACTAAAATTTCAAAGGACTGTCAAAACTATAAATCATATTTCAGTGAACTAGGGAAATAATTTATTAAATTTAAGATTCTTGGCTGTAGAAAACAAAAATTGATCCATACGTCATGAAACTTTCAAATTATTAAATGACTTACACAGCTCTCGTGTAAATTTTTAGAGAATTTCTCAAGGATGAATCAAGGCTTCTAAATTTGTCAAATGGGTCCTGCTTTTTATTGATTTCTGAAGTTCTAATATCTGAGATTCCTTAGAAAAAGAAATGTTTAATCTATTGTTAAAATCTTTGACCTGACATATGTATATGTTCCAGAACAACTGTGTTTTGTCCTGAATGAGCTTTCTTAGATGGTTTACAGTTCAGAATGCAAAGGAGGTATAATTTATCATGTTTTGGTGGCGATCACTTCTTTCACCACTGGAATGACAGTGAATCTTTAATAACTGACAGTGTATCTTAGCAGCGTATCAAAACACTAGCTTTGACTTGTAGGGATTTGAGAGAACATGACAGAATTGAAGAACTAATTCCTGTAAAATTGAAATGTAGTTCTGATAATTTTTTACATGTCTACAAATCAGAACTGTCAACATGTAGCTGGTACAGTCCTTTCTTACATATAATACTGACAAAATTTTAGAAAGAAAACCCTCCTTGGTCTTTAACAAAGAGTTAGGATCTGCTTGGTTGTTTATTTGTTTATACGCTAGTTAAAATTTACATTTGGATCTTAAGAAACCTCTATTAAATTAAAACCAACAGTTTAACAAACAATTTAATGATTCAGAAGCCGCAGACAGCACTGGCAGAATTTTAGCAAATATTTTGATGTCACTTAAAATAGCAAAGGAAAAAAATACTTATATTTGCCCACAAAGAAAAATAAAACTGATGTATAGCAATAAATATCTTAAACCATCGTAATAATGCACTTCTTCTGTGGGAAGTATTGTATTGCAGACTTAAAAATAATTCCACTGATGTTACCAGAAACAGGTTTGTCTAGTGACTTTAGGCTAAATATATTAGGACATCAATTTCATTATAGCTTTAAAAATATTAAGTATACATGTACTAGTATTCCTTTAAATTCTTTAGAACAGCTGGTCTCTAGTTGAGTTAACCTAACCACTTAGAAACAAAATATTGTGACAGAGAGACATAAATGGAAAAACAGCACAATCTGTTTGGGAGTGGAAAGCAGACACAGATTTTACACGAACATCCTCATTCAAACAAGCCCAATGTGGTTATCAATTTTAGCTCCAGAGCAAAACTCAACAGAAGGCAGATATATGTTCTTCCCCCTTCAATTGATCTAGTACTATGTACACATAAATGAAGCATTATGAATACACATTAAGATGAAAACTTTCATTTATTCTGCCTGCATTTCATGAAGTTTTTTATTATGACATACCACATGCTAGAGGGCACAAGAGACCGTTTTGATTGTGCAGTTAAAGGAACCTATTAGAAATATGAAATCATTATTTCTGGAGGATTTGGGACATTTTTTTTATTTTCCTGTGGACAGCTGCTGGCTATAGAACTGAGGCAAATTTAATTCAGGAAAATATCCTAAGTAATGGAGCCAGAAAGACTAAACGGGAGTGGTAAATATTGCTAAGCCATCATTACTTGCTAAATAGCTATTAGTCATCTCTATTTTTTTACTGCATGCTTGAAGTTCTAAAGAGCCATTGCTTGTGATACCTTCTTAAACAAAACAGAAAAATCTAACCTCTAAAACCACAGCAGTCTGCCAAGGTAGCCTTGAGGGTCTAGTTTAAACCCCTGAAGTAAAGAATTCCACATTTCAAGGATTTAAGTGGAAATAAAATCCAGGCTCAGATTTTCCTCCAAGACAACAGTGGTGAAGAAACAGATAAATACAAAGCAAGAGCAAAAGGTTCGCTGTAGAAGAGAAAGCATGAGAAAAAGTCTTACAAGCAGAGAGTAAAAAAAATAATAATACAAATGTCCAGTCATAAATGCTTCATGATTGAAGACTTCTATTGCCTCATAGACTTTATATCTATGTAGAATTTAGTCCAGGTTGTAGCTGACTGTCTGTACATCTTGCTGCAGATGGAGTATTGTAAATATCGGTCTTTGTTTCCAGAAAGAGGGAGCATAGACTTATTAGAATTATTTGTCTCTAGAGAAGTGCAACTTGATTAAAATGACCCCTGAATAAATAGAAGAATCCTGGTAATCTACCTTATGTAATTTACCTATGTATTTAACTAGTTTCTGTCTCTTCCATTTATGTAAGAAGAGCCCATCACACCTAGAAGTAATGAGTGTTATTTGGGAAGAAACAAGTTTGTTGTGGGCTGAGTGGAAGATGGAGAAAGAGTTCTTAGCATGAAGTTTAGAGTCGAATTAAGGTCTCTGACTGCAAAACTTGGAGAGAATCTGCCCTCTTACCAAGCTACTGACTTCTGGCAGACAATAAGCACCACATTAAGCTCATCTGTGTCTTTACCATTTATTATAGCACAGTCCCTGCCTCTTCCCACTTAATTATGTCAGCCACAGGTGTAAAACACCAAAGCTGCATGGCAACCAAGACATGGTGGCAAGTATGAGCCTCAAATGCAACTCAGCCAAAAGTAATTGGACAGATCAGATTTCTGTGTATCTCAGGCCCATCTTAAATGGGATGGAGGGGCTACTAATAAGGAGGCCAAACTGAAGATGCACTTCAGAGATTCAAAAAGTCTGACTGAACAACAGTTATTCAAATGGGTAAGGAATTGATCTTGTCCTTAGAAAGTTTATTCAGGTAGAACAAAACGCAGACAAAACACAATTCTTGCTGCAATTTTGACAGGTAAGAATCAGCGATTTGTCTGCTGTGAGCTCTGAAAAAATCCAGATCATCAAGCATGCTGCAGACTACAAAGTAATTTCTCAAAGAAAGACTGAGAAAAAAATTATTTCAAGGTACATGCTAAAGTATGACCTAGAGTATAATAAGCACACTGAATAGTCATTAAAAGCATGTTTTCTTTCATACATATGTATGGCAATAATAGCAGCAGTGTAAATTTGACAGATTTACTTACAAGTACTGATGAGTTTTAACACTTTTTAATATTTTGGATTCAATTCAGAGTACATATATATATATCAAACAAATACTTTTTAACAGAGCTCTGGTATGGTTTTCTCTATGTGAAGATGAATTATAACAGGAAGTCTATAAACCTTTAAATACTGTAGATTTACCCTGTGTAGTGTTTTTTGGGTACAATTATTTTTCATCTAAAAGAGAGCACATATCTAAACACATGGTAACATCTACATTATTGTACTTGGTCAAGAAGTGCTCAAAAAAGAATACTGGTGTGGCCTTGATGGCTCAGCCATGGACCTCTCTGCAACCTGAAGGTAGGAGAGGTAAATCCTTATTTTCTAAGTAAAAGCTTTTTTTAAGGTAAAGTTAACTCACTTAGGGAGATGAGAATCCAGGCTGCAAGCTCATAACCAGAGCAACATATTGTGGAAATTCAGTGACACAGAAACAATGTGTTGTAATGATCTATTTACTTTGGGTTCATTATTCAGCTGCCAGACCTCCCTGCACTGTCTTGATAGAGCTCCAGATGGAATGTGTATCCCAGCCAAGAGACAAACTGAGCTGTGACTTCAGCTGTTAATGGGATGTTTTTGTTTGTGGAGGAATTGTTTTCTCAGTCATTAAAAGGCACCTAAACAAGAAACTGTGATTCCTTAAGTGGTGATGTAATGTGATGTGGGAAATACTTCTGTGAGACAGTGACTCTTCTGATTATAATGACACACTTAACAGCTACTTCACTATCTTTTGTCTTCAACCAACCCACACCTGCACTACAAAGAATTTTAAAAATACATATTTTTTTTTTAAACAAGGTGTTCAGAAAAAGAAAGGTGCCATCATAAAAATTCTTTTATTTATGCCATGAGCAAAGATTATGAGGAATTTGTGTCAGTAATCAATCACAAAAATTACTTTATAGTAAATAAATTAGTTTAATGTGCTGTGTTCTGATATACCTTAAACATGGAAGGGCTACTTATAATCCCCATGGCCTGAAGTCAGGACATCAACTAATATTTCAGGCAAATTCAAGCTCTATCATCATGCTGGGAAGAAATTAAAAGAACACCCTGAAGCTACAATTGCTTTAGGCATCTCTAAGAACTGCTGAATGCATGTTTCAAGTTGTATCTGACACAATGCTCAGTGGCAACTAAAACCCAAATGAACAATCAAGTGTCTGGCACAAAATTTGAGAGAATCATAAAAAAATTACAACCCATGAAAGAAAGAAACAGAACAAACCAACAGAGATTCCAGGACAAAGTAACAGGCATTCATCCATGGATGAATGTCTCACTAGAAGCACAAACATTTTGCAATAATCTGGTCAAACACAAGTGGATGGCTTTTCTTATGCAGCTAATGAAGGCAGAAAAAAAAAAGGCATCCTCCTTCCATTTTATCTTCTGTGACAGATTTCTGAAGGAGGTATCTAGGCCACCCTTCTGCCTGTGTCCTTGAAGCAGACAAGCTACACCAGTGCATTCTGATGAACCGATATTTCTTATTTCATGAGTTGTAAACACCAAAGCAGCTGAAAAACTATTTAACCTACATACTGGCCGAATTATACCAGCTCATTTAAGCTGGGAATTAAAAGACAGACTCTGTCTGTCTGAGGAGGTTATGGACCAGCCTTGCAACACAGACAGCAATTCCAGTAAAAACTTATTTTTTAAAGTGTTTAACCAATTCAAGAGTGGGATTTTTATGGTTACTCAGTATACAGGGGACAGATGCTTGATGTCCATGCCAGCCTCCTGTTATGTAACTCTGTGTTCGTATGTTGTACTTAACTTTTTTTTTTTTTTTTTCCCTCAGCCTTGGAATTGTTTTCTTCTTAAAGATGGAAATATCCAGCAGAAGTCCCATAACATTTAAATGAGCTGCAGCATCTCTCAGAAGATCCAGAAATCCTAAACAAACCTAAATGGAAATCTAACCTGAAATAAAATGCAACTCAAATTTATTACTCAAGATGTTAATTTACTCAAAGTAAAGTATGATTTTCAACCAAGTAAAGCCTGGACATGTCTCTTTTAAAGGTTAGAAGAAGGTCACATGATCTCTTCAAAGCTCTCTTATTTACACAGAGAGATTGACATTGAGGAAAACCATGTTCTCTATGTATTTATATTTTTTATTTATCTGTTTAGACTTTTTTCCCTGCTGGTGCCTTTCAGATTTTCTAGGCACATTAAACTTCTAGAAAGTACACATTTTAAACAAAACACATCAAAAGGATCATAAAAAAGACAGGCCTCTTAAAAAAATCTCCTAAAATACATGAGACACTGTAAAAAGTGTGCAAGAAAATCATATGAGGCCAGGAAAAATATTTTATTTCCCTGGGAAAGTGAAATCTTGGATTACCTGTTGCTTATGTTGCTGAAAGACTGAACTCTAGTCTGAATTTTAATTATAATAATTAACATTATTATGCATTCCCATTGATATTACCTTTCTTACCAAGGCTGTAATACTACTGATTATGCTTCTGGCAAACTTCCAGGTGACTTCAGTGGAACCAGGATAAAGCCCCATGGTCACTGCCACCTCCATAGTTACTGAATACTAATATTCTGACATGAGCCTGACATGAAAGTGACCACATCTAATAACAAAATTCAATAATTTGCTATCATGAGTAGGAATGTGTGTGTATGTGTGTGTGTGTGTGTGTTTGCAGAGGGTGGGAGACCACAACTATTGTAATGCTGAATGTAAATTAAACTGCCTGTATTTAACACAGACATTTCAGCCATGTCCCTCATGTCTAACAATACCTTTTTGACAGATTGATATTAGTGGAAAATCAGGGAAGAATTAGTTCCAACAATCTAAACACACAAGAAGAGTTTGTTAAGCAAAGCCCAAATGGAAAATTAGTCTGGACTTCATAGCTACAAATGAGACCAACATCCCAAATAAAATATGGAAGTCATATTTTAATATCATGTTTAAACATCCCAGACTGGACTGTCTTTATGTTACCAACCCTGTGGAAAAATATACATTGGCATTTATTTACAATGCTAGTCAGTAGGGTTATGTCTCCAAAAAAGAGAATTATGTCCCCTCTCCCTCTCCCACACAGATCCATGGCTGAAGACAGAAACTAAGCCATTGCAATATCATGCTCCTCTTCCATGAAACAAGGTGCAGCAGCCTGGCTACCTCAAGACCTTCCAGATTTATTTTTCTGATCATGGTAATGGGAGAAATTCTTAACCCAATAAAGAGTACAGAATTTTTAATTAACTCAGGGCCAGGTTTGTCCACAGATACTGATAGTTGCAGTGTTTCTACATATAGCTCTGACCATCCCACTCCTTTCCCCCAGGCAAAACAAGTCCAGACTTTACTAGATTGAGAGCAAAATTCCCTGGAGATCTGAAAATTTTGGTGTGGAAACCACCATAGCAGGGAATGTGGAAATGATAGTCATATTGATGTTTATGCTTGGGTGAAATCCTATGCAATGAGGAAAAAAGTCACTCAGAATATTATGAACTTGATCAAGCATAACAATATCACTAGAATTGAAAGGAGCCACAGGTTTTGTGATTAACATTAGATTTTAAAGTACATAAATATTAGGAAAGGCACTCCAGACTATAGTTTAGTTTAAAAATAATTTGAAGACAATTCCCTAGAGCAAATCAGTGTCTGATGGACTAGCAAAATAAGAGTTTGGTTTGGTGTTGCTGAAATAGAAAAAACATGCTTGTTCCTTACTGTCCTTGTCTATATTCCTTGTGGATTACAGGATTTAGATTGAACCAAAGTAAAATCCTTTCACTAGATGCAACAAATGAGCAGCTACTGTATAATTAAATCTTTCTCCTTCCCCTTTGATGCTCTGATTTCCTTGCAAACTATAGTTTGCTTTTCTTACTTTGGCAATAAAGGAATTCTGCATACCTAATGCGTTCTGTGAAACCTCCCACATGGATCTGTGTTTTTGTGGGTATTCAATGAAAAGGTAGCCTGGAATGTCTTACGAATTTATCAGAAACCCGGAGGGGTAATATGAAAACAACAGGGTGGAATCCAAGGCAGGTGCAAGTGCAATATACACTGGTTTGCTCTTGAGTTCATTACTTGTTCTTTGTTTAAATCTACAGAACTTGGAAAGGAGTCAAACAAAATTGGGAGATGTATTAAGGAAAATAGGCTTTACTTCAGTTTACTTTTCAATCACCAGCAAGTAAGTGGAGAAGGAAATTACATCTTCTTATCTTGTCTTAATTTGTGATGATCTGTTCTTAAAATCAAACAAAATATTTCTCCAGAACATACTGTACCCATTAGAAAACCATGGACAACTACAAATGTTTCCATAAAGCAAATTAGCACTGAACAGGACTGCTGGCAATAAGGACGCAGCTGAGAGAGAGAATAAACTCTTTTAGAACATCCTTCAACTATGATTGAGCTGTGATTCTGGCTATGATCAGAAGAGCAAACTGCAGGATTACATTGGAGAGATTGCCTGACATTAAATCAGCTCTGAACCCATCCTCATCTCTAGTGCCTGAATAGAACAAACCTGTTGCACAAGATAAGCCTGCATATTGCTCCATCACCAAAAGGCTTTTTTTTTTTTTATGTTTTCCCTTCTATCTGTTCCTGGCCATGCCTGCCCTTTCTTGGGCACATTGAAGAGGTGTTTAGACACTAATAAATAGGACTTGTAACCATTTCATATTCCCTTCCTTGTCAGGAGTAGAAACAAAGGAACATAGGATCATTTCAGTCAGAAAAGACCTTTAAAATCATAAAGAATATTTACATGTCAAAAGACACTGAACAATAACATACAGACACAAAGTAAGACTGTTCTGTCACTGTAGCATTCTGCATGGAGACAGGTTTCCAAGGTAAGACTCCAATGCAGTTTGTATCATTGCAAACGAACTTGTATCATTATTTCCTGCCACACCTAGACCATGGTAATGAATTCTACAGTTAAATTACACACACAAAAAAATTATTCCTTCATTATTTGAGCTTGACATATGAGACTACTAAATGCTAATGTGTATTTCTTGTACTGCAAGAATGTTCTGGCAGTATTCTCAATTGATGTTGTCTTTGTCAGCAATCATTGTACCATACTTCCTTCTGTCACCTCTGTTATGGGCCAGAGTGACCTAGTTTACTTAACATGGAAGCTACTCTTTATTTTTCATCATCTATGTTTTCATTCCCCTTACCTAGCCTTTCTTCTACACCCTCACCAAGGAGGGGACATCAGGGAAGCACACGGGCAAAAAGAGGATTTCTCTTTGTTTCTCTATCCCTTTTTAAAAATAATTCCTAATATTTTATTTACTCTTTCTATTACTATTGAATACGGAGCTGACTTTTTCATACCCAACAACACTTTTTCTTCTTTCCATCACTTAGTTCAATTCTCTCCACTATGAATGTAGAATGGAGGCTGTTTCCTCATATGTAACTTTTCACATTTGTCAGTTTTAAATTTCCTTTCTGAGTTTATTACAATAGTACACAGTATCAAGAGAGCTTCTCACCCCGAGGTCGACTTTTGCTTTTACTTGTTCCTTTTAGCTCCATTAGCAAACTTCGTCATATCCCTACTCAACCTCTGTTTGCTAGCTCTTTAATTCACCCTTACATCTGAAGACAAAGGTGGAATCTCTGTTTCAGCTGTAAATCCTCAAAATATAACTATATCCTAAGGGGAAAGAAAACTGAAGAAGATCCTAAGAACCATCATGGATGAGAGTGAAAGAATTTAATATATAAGGCTGAGAAGGAGAGATGGGAGACAGCTAAAGCATTTGGGAAAGAGTAACACCTGGTCGATGACAGTAACTAGGAACTAACAAGCTGCTAAATGCAACAATATTTTAACTTCAAGATTCATTGTTTTAAAAGACTGAATTATTTATAAATGGAGTGACTGATCCTCAGAGGAATTCTCCTTGCAGCTACGAAATGGTGACAACTTTTTTTAAGTTTAAAATTACCTTAAAATTCTTCTGTTACAGAACTGATTTTATCACTGTTAAAAATGTAGTACTGAATTTTAATTGCTTTTCTTATGCACATTGATTTTTAAATAGAGTCAGAGATGTTAAACTGAAATGTTTTCTTATAGGAGTGTTGAAATGTATTTTAAATTTGCCTTCTGATACTACATTAATGTAAGTGTTATGCAGAAAAAAACAGAGTGTTACTCTGGAAACCAACATAGACTTATCACTGGGTGTTCAATTCAATACCTATTAGTGCTTACACATATGGTATTAATTCTGCATTAATTCTGTCAAAAGTGATATCATACTCCAAATGTCCAAATTATGACATCATTAAAACAACTTTGCTCTTCATGGGTTTGGAGCATGACTGTGCCAGAGTTGACTAGAATTCATTCATGCAGCTGATTCTGACAAGTTTGGTTTAATTAGTTCATGCCCTCATAATGAACAAGAGACTGTTTTTGAAGATTTGCCAGAATAGTTTCTATTCTCTTCCACTTAAGTGCCAAATGCGTGCACTTCTTTATACTATTTATACCTTTGCCTATAATTACTGTTCCCTAAGGTGTGATTGTCCTATTTCATAAGAGTTTGTGCAGCTGCCAACATGAAGATGTAAATAAATTGTAATACGGTTGCTATGAGGTGCAAAAATCCCACAGCTCATATCCAGACCCTTGTATAATAAACTCAAGTAAACATTCCATTTCCTGTCAGTGATTGTGGTTTGTGACTAGATTTTAAAAAGCAGTGCAGTAAGTCATCACTTTTTTAATGATTTGCTGAAGACAACACCAAGTAAGCATGAAAGAAAAAACAGCTATGCACAAACATTTATTTTTATGAAGGAGAAATATCTGCATGCAAAGTTGCATGGTTTGCTGTTATTTGATAGTGTTTGGAAGTTGGTCTCATTTCCATTTACTGGGGAAAATCTTGAGATGCAGCTGATACGCCAAAAGCAGAGACCAAAGACATCTACATAAAGGTGGTTTGAAGGTCATTTCTGCACTATTTTGAACTTACTGCAACCTCTGAAGAGATGCTCTTGATTCCCTGTATTTTTGAGGTCTTGTAACTTTTTGCATTATGAGTTGAACACCACTGCCAGAGGTGAATACAGCACAGATTTATTCAGACCTATCTTTCCAAAGGAATGAAAGGGTGGAGAGTTGAAGGCCTTCCTTTCAGTACTGATCACACCCGTTATACAGACGATCACCTCACAGGCAAGGCAACCTCCTCTCTCCCTTGCTTTTATGAGAAAAATACACACGCTTTATTGAATTATACAATTTGTTAGTTTTTCATCAACTGACAGTGGATAAACAGTAATTTTACTCCTCTCTTCTTGTCATGGGAGTTGTTCTGTAATGTGCCCTCCCAATCAAGTTGTACCCACAGGATTCTGTAGGTAGCTGATATATAATTTGGTATGAGAATGGTTTAAACAAAAGGCAGACACCTATCAGTGAGAGGCACTAGTTAAATACTGGTGGCAGGCACACTGTGCATCTTCACTGTAAAAACATATCAGTGCTCTCCTCTTTTCAATCATGAGGTTTTGCATATGTTAACAGAGAGGATAGATGAAGTGTTGGGTTCTGGTGGGAATAGGATGAGCACACAAATCATGCATGTATGGCTTCATGAGTTAAGCTGAACATGGAGCAGCCATAAAGTCTTTAGGCCACTTTACATCAGCAGGTGTTTTACATCACGATACAAACAAGCTATTTTACGTATGCTGCAGGATTTGTAAGCTCTTTGCTGGAGTCACTTTTCACAGTGCCCACACAGCCACATTGCCTAAAGACCACTAATTCACATGCCTCAACTTCAACTGAAAAACATAATGTTAAACTAAGCCTTTTAGTTGGGGAGTTAGTTCTTTCACAACACTGGGACAGTAGATCAGGAGCTGAGACACAGTGTTAATCACAGCTTGGCACTAGCTTCTTGCAGGCCTACACTTGACTCATTTCACAAACTCATCCTCACTTTTCCTCTTTCCTTCTTTTGAACGTAATGTGCCCTTGGTGAGGGCTGTCTGTGACCATGCACTCCTGTACCAGCTTTTCGCTGGGGTCTCAGTTCCAGTTGCAGCTGTAGACAACAGCGCATTTACAAAATATTTTAAAATTAACCATCAACAACATAGCTCTGACTTTTAGACTCTGGTATTTTATATTCTACTAAACCTAGCAGAAGGGAAAAGAAAAAAAAGGCCATATCCTTTTGGGAAAGGGGGAATCCCATCTCGGCTGTGGTATAATCTATTTTTGGTCCTAAGCAACTGTGGGTTATTGAAATTTAAACCAGTCATTAGCCCAGGACTGAACATTACATGGCCTGGGACTCAGTCCAATGTAATTTGGGGGTGGGAGGGTGGCTCAGAATTCCACCTTTGTGAGGAAAGCAAGAAATATTTTCCTGGCAAGTTTGTTTTAAAAAAAAATGGCAGCTGTTTTTAATTGCTGGGAGGGTCAGATGGTTAAAAACAGCCCCAGTGGAAATGGATTAGTGCATGGGAGGATGTCAAGGTGCAAGATAAATGGAATTTATTTTCTACTCTAACAGTTTATTATCTGAATAAGAGCTTCACGTACTGCATGTATCTACATGCAAAACACCCAATGTTATGGATTGGTGTAAAGGCATTATTGTTGACATGATATTGGAGTGACAGCATTATTCATGAAAAGAAAAGTTATAAATGAGTGAGTTATGCAAGTTACACAAACTGAGTGTGAGTAAGCTCTTTCTATCAACACCTCAGACTTCATGTTTCCTTCAAGGCCTCTTATTTTTCAGGAAAATTATTCTAGAAGTGTGTAAAGTAATTTAAAATGTCCATGTGTTTTTTCTATGCTTTTAATTACTCTCTCTGTAAAGATAGATTATCCCTCAAAGTACGTCGTGAATCTGTACCTTCAGCAGGGAGAATGAAATAAGACTCATTTTTGTAGACTAGCTATCTCAAAAATAAGTGTATAAAATACAGGGCTTGATGCCTGTTCACACCAGAACATCCTTATATCCTTCTGGCAGACACTATTCCATTAACATTATTTTCATTATCAGACTTGTTTCATGAGGCATTGGGTTACGTCACATCCAAACCTTTAAGAAGATGCCAGTGTCAGTTCTGTTGAAATAGGTGAGGCTACTGCAGTACAGAAGTCTGACTGAAGGGTAGAACTATGTTTAGAAACAGGAACATTATTTGCATAATCTATCTGAGGTCTTGGAGTAAAAGAACATGAGAAAATACCACGACACTGTTCAGTTGGTTGGTTGTTGGTTTTTTTTTCAGCTAATGCATAAGGAGCATAAATTATAATTAGAGAAGATGTCTGTCAGACACAGAATCCTGTTTATATCATTAATACTATCAGGAGATTTACAAATATTACCAGTGTAATGTCTGGGATTGGAGCCAAAAGCAGAGTCTGCAGGTATGATCCTTGTACATTCAAGTCAATGCTGGGCTGAGGGGAAAGAGCAGATCTTCATCCTGATGCTGATAGACCTGTTCTTCGTCCACCACCAGACAGCAGCTCCTGCCTCTTCGCCACTTTCTGCTCCTTTTCTTCTCTGTGTCCATACCATGCCAGTCCTTAGCCAGAGACTTCCCCATTTCCTCCGATGGCTCTTATGAGATCTTTGTTTCAGCTTCAAAGAGAGCAAAAAATTTAGGAAAAACTTAGGAAAACAACTTTCTTTTATCATTTTTCCTGC
>NW_009954194.1:2303550-2346931 GCF_000747805.2 Chaetura pelagica | reverse complement strand
GATTAGTTTAATTAATTATTATGCTTACAGTCACTTCCCAGCCTCTGAGTGACTTACATACTTTTTAGACATTTACTGCTGCTCCATATTTCAGCTCAGAATCACAGTTCACATGAAATTGTATTTTCCTACTAATGGTTCAGCTAGTAATGTTTTCTGTCTGAGTTCTTGGAAGGACTAGCAAACTGGTGCTTTCCAGTTTATCAGTTTATTTTACTGACAGTTAATTCCCTTGATTATTTTCTTCATTTTTGTTTTTACATATATCTCAGCCTTTTTTAAGAGCCCTAATTGTTTTATTTTTTTTCTCTAATCTCTATATTATCCATAACTTCTCAAGGATAAAAAAAATAATCATCTAATTTTCTCACACAGTTCCCACTGAGACATATTTTTTCAGTGTTTTTTGTTGTTTATGATAACTCCTCACCTTAAACTATACTTATTAGCTCTATAATTCTCATATTCCTTAATGTCTGCTCTTTTCCTTAGTTTGGAATAGACTACTATTTTCTGAAGGCTACCATTTTGTCCTAAATGACATCTTGAACCTTGCAATCTAACTAACCTAGCTTTTAATTGGCTTCCTATTTTCTTTTTTGTAAAGGTGCATTCATTCCTCTTTTACTCCTGGGATGCCTAAGAAGCCTTCATGCTGAGTCTAATGATTTTAATTTCCTCACTTTTGACTTTAGGGGTTTTAGCTAACTTTCACCTTGAAAAAAAATTCATTATCAAAAGTTTAGTGTCACAGTCCCACATTTGGTTCAAGCACTCCCTTGAGAATGTAGAACTTAATTATGCTGTGGTCACCATTAATTAGTGTCTCAGCGATAGTTACTTCTTGAACCAGCACTTGTATATTACATAAGTCAGAATAACTTTCCCTCATGTGTGCTGTAGAACCAAGTGCTATAAAAAATATGTTCTGAGAGATCAAGTTCTTTCTCTAAATCACTCATTAGAAAGGATGGATTTCTAAGCAGATAGCTAAAATGCCCTGTTACAACCATTTATTAGTCTTGGTTGCACTATTTGTGCCTGCTGACATTTCACACTTCAATACTAATAGTATGTTTTTGAACGATAGCAAATTTTGTCATAGGTTATTAAAACTGTAGTGTGTGCTTTCATACTGAATTGAGTTCCAATATCAAAAGTTTCTGCAGGGCAAACAGATTGAAAACGTTGGAAAAAAATATAATGTTAGTGTGAAGTTCTCACAAGACACTATTGTATATTATTTTAATTATTTGATGGTCAGTAACTAACAAGCTACACTAATGTTACGGCCAGGAATATTCTGCTGGATTTATTCTATTCAGTTTCCCTGTGTCAAATTCAGTATTCAATTAATTCCTCTGCATTATTGTCTTACAGTATTATTTCCTCATTGCTGTAAGACATTATGCTCCCTATAGTTGACAGACATCCTAGTACTATGAAAAGAAATGTCATTCACAAATGTTCAAAATACAGGCAGCTTATATTACCCTTTCCAGGTAGTAGTTTTAATTTAATATTCTGAAAATATGTTCACTTTTTCTAACTTTTATCTCACATTAATATGTTAGTAAACCAAAAAAAAAAACCACACCACATCACAAACCTATTATTTTCTTACTCTACACTTGAACGTAACTGTAATTACATTTTTAATTCCTTTCCTGGACTTAAAGAAATTAAATTGTTTAGAACTAGTTCTGCACTGAAGTGTTTCTGTATTGAAGTGTTCTGAAGCATCTGATTTCAGTGGGATTAGACCCTTGCATATCTTTGAGAGTCTGGTCCTTGTCCCACTAGACAGTACCCAGATGTTCACAAACCATGGTAAAGGTAGCATTTTCAAATGAGATAGCTGCAAGATCAAACCCTTAGAGGAACTGGACTTCAACCAGACATGCCCTATGAGCTAATATGCCATCATTCCTAAGGCACAGTGCTCCCTCCATTCTGATGGACAGTGACTTTCCTGTGGAATTCAGTTCTGTGACTTCACAACGACCAGCAGATACTCTAAATCAGGGTGTTGTATCTCTCAGATATAATTAACATATACTAAATCCTGGCACAATCTGTTTAAATAGAAGAAATGGCAGCAATGTGAAGGCAATGGCTCCAATGATGTCAGGAGAAGAAACCTGACTTAAATTCTTGTGCATAATGCTCTATAATGCTCTGTGTTGTCCATTTTTCTACTTTCTCTAATATTCTCCACATATGAGAGGTCATATATATTAAATAACACGCCAAAAGCCTGATGGTGAAATTAAAATGCAGGAATTTTCCTCTTTACAGTTACTGTTAGATGAGCCATAGAGAAAGCACAGTGCTGCATTCTAGATTCTGATAACAAATGCCTTGTTTTGGGAATGTCTATATGCAAACGGCTCATAACCCAGGAGATAGATAGCTATAATTTAAACTTCAGACTGTGAAATTCCTCCGCTGACTAAAATATACACACACCCCCTAAAAAGAAAACAAACAAACAAAAAACCCAATAAAAAAAAAACCAAGCAAGCAGAGGGTGGATATTAACTTTTGCTTTTTACAAGGTAGCTTCCAAAGACAGAAACGGGAAATGAGCCCAGTGACGGTGAAAATTCCAATGTCTCAGGTGAAAAAATGCTAATACAGCTCTTGGATACAGTTTTAAGCTTTGCCAAGAAGGAAATGGAAAATTAAGAGGTTCTTGGAAAATGAAAAGGTTTTGACTGAAGATCAAGACACTGACTCAAGACAGCCTGAAATTCTACAAAGGCTATTGCCAGCTTGCGTCAGTGAGAACAAGTGGAAACAATCCAAATAAATTTATCAAGTTACATTGGCAGCTGAACCTAAAAGAGAAAGAAAAATGTGTTTATTCTTACATTTTGTAATTACAATGCCTCAGCAGCTTTTCTCCTGCATGTGGCCATGTTCCATGGTTCTCCTAAAATGTTTTTATTCTCTTTTTGTTTTGTATCCCATAGTTTTTGCATTATCCATGGGATCCAAAAGTATTTTTTATTTCATTTGTGTAACAAAGGGGTTAATATCCCTGATGTTTTCTCTGCTGGGATGCCAAACAGGGTCACCAGATGTGATTCATAAGTTGTTCTTGCATGCTGCTTAGCAAAAGCACAGCTGTGGTTACACACTAGGGGTGGAGGGAAAGGGGAAGAGATCCTGACCCCTTTGGAGTCAATGGGAGTTTTACTATTTACTTCCACAAGGCCAGAATTTCACCCCAAGTATCTACATGGGTCTTTTTGTTTGTTTTCCTTTGTTCAAAAGGATCCTTACTGTCATCATTGCTAGATTTCATAGAGATTAGATGTGAATCAATAATGTATTTAATT
This sequence comes from Chaetura pelagica, assembly GCF_000747805.2. NCBI lineage: Eukaryota > Metazoa > Chordata > Aves > Apodiformes > Apodidae > Chaetura > Chaetura pelagica. Next base: position 2,343,587 of record NW_009954194.1, on the reverse strand, counting down.
ATTATTATAACCATCAATCTACAATATTGGATGACAAGTAAAACAGGACTAAAAGCTTTAACTCATGATGAAACCTTGTTTTGTTAAAGAAAGTGGGGTTTTCATCCCTTTTTTCCTCAAAGTATTTGCTTTCCAGAAAAAAAAATATATTGGCGTACAAATGTTAGCATTTGGAGAGAAATCTCTCATTCTAGTTTAAGTCTGCACACCTCCAACCACTTTGTTTTCTGCTTCACAATTTTACAATGTTAAAAAAATAAATCAATAAAAAAAATAAAAATAACTTTTTGATAAGCAGGAGCAAAAATTTAGTTGACTCTAGCACTGTCTACAGAACCATCACTGAATTTGGTTCTCAGTATCGTGTCTGATTCTGAAATATGAAAATCTGTAAACTGAACACGATCATGGACTTAACATAATCTTCTGTTTTATTAGTGAATTGCCTCAAAGTTGATTCTAACTACATTCTTATTAGCCCAACAAGTGAAAACTGAATTTAGCTAGAACCTTGGCTAAATTAGTGTAGGAAAATGTTATTGTAACTATGTGGGTAAAAGAAGAGTATAACTTCAGATGAGAAAATCAGACCTAAGTTTATGTTAAGAAGGATCATACATTTTGCTCAGAAAAGGATCTTTCTTTGCATCACCTTCTACCACATTAGTTTTCTTACATGAAAACTAATCTATGATCGTTTTCTGTGGTCTTAGCTCTTCCTATTCTTCTGTCCTCAAAAGGTAAGGCTTTCATTTCAGATAATCTAATTAATCCCTAGCAATGAGTGCTCCATAATCTCTGTAAATATTGGACAGGCACACACTTGAGACTGGAAATGTAATGGCCTAGGGACACAATCAGTTTGGCTTACTAATATTTCTCTTGTACTTGAATTCAACTATGAGACAGTTGACTGTAAAACAGATAGAGATGTTGATCTCCTAGTTACAGTCTGATGGGAAAAATACATTCTGTCTTGGAAGACTTTCATAAAGCAAGTGTTAGTACATGTCAGTATCTTTATGTATTTATTAATTTACTCACTGTACATGCAACCATCAGTACTATCTTTTCACCTCAGAATTTGTGATAGTCTCTCTTTCAAACACACCAGAAATGTCATCAACCCTCAGCAGATAAATAATGAAGCAAGGAAAGATATATTCTGTTTCTCAACCATATCCCAGGTACAGCCACAACCTGAAGGCAGGTGCTAGTTGGCTCATCATAAAAGTGTGAAACTGTAATATTTGCTTCCAAGGTTTGATTTGCTAACAGCATTGAAGAAATACGAACATTTTTATAGATATTATGTCGACACAAGTACGTTAAACAACCCAAACTGTTCTGAGTCCATTCTACTAAAATTTCTAGCTTTGAAAAAGAAATAACCAAATGCAAACTCTCTACTAGTCCTGGGCCTTTGTTAAATTCCAACTTGAACACAGGAACTGCTTAGGAAAGTGCTTGCTGACCAGGACCAGAACCCTCCAGGGACTGTTCTAGCAATTTAGTAGTGTAGATGTCTGAGTTTCAGTATCCAGGAAGTTCTTTGGCTCTGTTTAATTTCATAATAGAGGTGTAACTGGCATATCCTTATGAGCATGCACCTTTTCTGTGACATAAGTGTATAATTTTCAATATTTCAATAGTACTCTGAGGCATACTGAACACTGGACCCAATCCAAACAGCCCTTCTCCCCAAACTACATAAAAATTACTTCATGATGACCCAAAATCAAGCCACTACTTAACCAGACCGGATATTTCAATGTTCTGAAGTTCAGTGAATAAAATAATCTTTGGCTTTTATACGGGATCATTCATCCAAGCATTTCAAGGAACTTTAGAGGCACTAAATAAAGAAAAGTTTCTTTTGGGAGCAGCTGGAAGACCATAAAAAAGAAAAAAACTCACAACAGTTCAAATCATTGTAAAAGTTATTAACAACAAGGACAAATCCTGCTTCCTCCAGAACTTTTAGTCTCTGACTTGCCCTATTCTTGTTAATACACTATTTTTGTTTGGAAATAACAGTTTGACTTCCTTCCTTATAAATTGTATTTTGTCATCATAGAGCCAACTGCAATACCTTAGTTACTTCTCACTCTGAAAATTTATCGAACAATTATGAGGAGACAATGTAAATAACTTTGAAGCATTGTCCATCAGTCTGGTATCTGAGCTCACCATGGAGACTTAGAGTGAAAAAGGAGGAAATACTTCACTATCTACTCGTCTGGGGTAGATTAATCTGTTACAGTGCCCAGAGGAGGGATTTTGAGTGGTATTTATATATATTCAGGTGGAAGATTTTATTGCTAGAATGTTTTATTCCAGCTCTGGACACTGTGAGCCCCTGGTTCAATCTGATATTTTGTGTCAGGAAGGACCACCCTAAGATACTGTCCAGGCAGGCTGCATTTCCAGTGCCTGGTCATTGGCATCAGGGACCACCTAGATGCATCATCCCTGCAGAAGTTATTGCCTGCAGTTGGGTGGAGGAGCAGGTAATCACTGAGGAAGGGAGGGAAGGCAGCAAGTAAGCAGGATCGATCCCAGTAAGGCTTACAACTTTACTCCCAGTGAGGTCATGCCAGTGGATAAATAGAAGGAGCCCCAGCCCAGACAGCAGAAGCCAGATTTTATTTTCCATTGAAGCTTTTACTTCACAAATCCATAGCAAGTCATCTCTTCATCAGGAGATTTTCCAAGGAGAGGACCAGAGGGCTGTTTCTCAGTTTAATGAATTCATGTGTCTGAACAACTCCAGGCACTTTTATTCCTGTATGAGTGGCTTATTTTCCTTTTTTTCTCTCCTGCTGTTCTATAGCAATGTCACTATTATTGTGTCCATGTATGCACACACATGTATTATGCACAAAACGTCTCTTTTGTAGGTAGTGTCTTTCTTTTCAGCAGTTACCCAAAGCCAGAAGCAAGCAGGCACTCACTGTCTGTGCAGGGTTCTTTACACAACACAATGAGATGTTCCAAGCCAGCCTTGAACGGGGCAGCTCAAGGGCTGGAGAGCGCATAGGCATTCTGGCCTGACAGTCAGAAAGTGTAAATAAATTGCAAATGTGTAATCACATACCACCTACATAAAATTCTCCCAGTTATTTCATTTCAGGGAATTATGTTTAAGTGCCTCCCAACACAGGATTTTCTCTTTCCATCTTGACTGGCTGCATAATGCTGTTTAATGCTACTCAAGAGGCATCTGGTTTCTACCTTTCAAATGGCAGAATTCAATAAGGTGAAGCAAGTTCTTGGAATGCAGGTTATAACAAACTAAAACTTTTATTATTTTGGACACTTTCTTAGAAAAAAAATAGTCTATAAAAGACTCTTCATAATAAACAGTATATTATTATTGACTAATTAAATAGGAAAATCATAACAAAAGTGTACCCTATGATTCCAGGGTTCCATTGACTTTCACCAAAAAGTATATTCCCTGTTCAGAACTCCCTTTTGTTCTGTTTTTGTCAGCTATTATTCCTTCAAAAGAAAGTACATGAACACTACTAGGAGTACTGAAACACATGAAGAAGAGCACTATCAAGAACTCACTAGGTATGAAGATCCACAAAACAAAGAACTAAAGAGTGGAAATTTTGAACACATGGCGCTATGAAGGCAAAAGTTTAAAAAGGAGATAGAGAACTAAGACAATATCCCAGAGGATCTGTTTCTTGGGTAATCACCAGCTGGCAGGATCTAGACTGAACAAATTAATATTCACTTCTTCCACAATGAATTTGCTAGCAGCTACTGTCACAATTGGTATACTTATAATTTAAGGGATTCTTTGGGGACTGAAGTGTTAAATTTGGCATTAAAATAGCTGTCATTCAGTAACATGCCTATGTAAGATAACTTTCAGGGCTAAAAATAGATACTCTTGAGAGAGTAATTATAAATTATTATTAATAAGGCAGGGTAATGGAAGATATAAATTCCCAAAGTAGGCTTCAAATGTAGTAAGTGAAGGATAAGGTTTAACAGGATAAAGTTTTATAGCAACCACCAAGCCTTTAAATGGCCTAAATACTTATGAATCATTTAAAGTAGCTGTGGCCAAGCATTTTTTAGGCTCTGAAACATCTCTGCCAGTAATTTTGTATTAAGTTTTTTAATCTATAATGGCATTTGCTGAGTCCAACAGGTATGTGCTCAGTACTGTGGTTTTTCCATTACACACTTGAGAAAACCCTATGTCAATCCAGACGACTCACAAACTAACCCAGGCACACTCAGATTAAGAAGAGAATACTGGGTGCAGACTATCAGGGTGATTAATTTTTGTTAGGTGGTGTGATAACTCACATCATTATCCTAGAATTACCAATGATTCCTCTTCAGCTTCCTGTGACTGTGTGTGGGGTTTGCCCACAGGGACCCTCAAGGCGGCAGGAGATATGAATGTGTCCTGGGTGAGACAGAAGTGTTCATGGGTGCCATTTTGAGTGGACAACCATCAGAGATGCTGTCACAGGAGAGGACATAATTTTGCCTCCCTGCACCTCATTTTCCAGCTCACCCCACCAATTTATTCAACCCAGGTGGCCTCACCGAAGGGTTTCCAAATCTAGTTTATGATTCCAACTCTCTAAAACTGACCTCTGCGTGGTTAAGGAATTCCATTATCTTCAGAGATCTTATTGGGAAAGATGTGAAAAGGACAGCTTATTTCCATAAGGTCAGCCTCAAATGACTGTACTGACTGGAGAAATTCTAGGACTTCAATTAGAAGTTAAAAAGAAAAATATTTGCCAATAACTGGCAAGGGTAAAAACACACTTTTCATGTGATGCTTTATTGTTTGTGGTGTTAGAACTGACACATTCATTCTGGTTTGGTGCTTGGGCAGAAGGTTAGGTGTGAAAAATCTATTCCAAATGGATGGTCACACAGCACACACCCAAAATACCGAATTATTGCTGTCAGATGTTACACTCTGTTACCTCATGGAAGGGAAGAATAGCCTTATACTTCCTTCTTATTTTTTTATTTCATTTCATAAAAGTGGATCAACGCATAAACTAGACAGTGGATCAACAAAGGAGTACCTCAGTTATAAAAAAATATATTTTTTTTTTAAAAAAAAGAGCAGTGGAGAGTAAAAATACTGATTCTTGTTCATTCAGAGTTACACGATCAATACATAACTTCTATCATATCCAATATATATAGGAACTGTTCACAGTGTAGATATATCCTTAAACCTCAATGGAAAAAGTTCCTTGCCTTTAGAAACCTTGGAAGAATGAATAAATGTTTCCATTATATTACAAAATTGTTGTCTAAAAATGTGATTTAATTTATTTTTTTCCCTGTCAAATCATGAAAAGACTTGTACAATCTTGTAGTAATATCATTTACTTTCAGGCAGGTATGCAAACATAAGTATTCCTGAATGTAAAAGCTTTGCATTCAAGTCACTAGTTTTAGCTATTTTTTGATGGTTTGCTCTCAGTGCTCTTGCTGGAACTATTTCCACTTAAAAGAAAACTGATTAACCCCTGCATTGGGGAACTGAACCTTACCTTGTACCTTTCTGTGTGAGTACAAGTTGGTTATTTTTCTACAGCTGGTGAGTCTCTGTCTGATCTTGACACAAACACAATCAAAACCGAAAACGCTTCAAAGTGGAATTGTTTTTCTTCTATCTTCTTTTTTTTTTTTCTTAGAGAGACAAAAATTTATTTGAAGAGTATTTTTAAAATAGTCTCAGCAAATTCTAACCAACATGGCCCTCAAAATGAACAAATATATTTTAGTAGAGCTGAACCACAGTCAATGATGGAAAAAGCAGAGTCAATAAATTAACTGGTCTTGCAAATAATACAATTGCTAAAGGAAGCAACCTTCCATGAATCCTGAGTAAGATGGAAAAAATACCAAGAAGAAATAGTAAGTAGGAGAAGGAGGGAAAGGTGGTCTACATGGAGCTGAGGAAACATTTGCCATGTTGTATGACATAAGGTGAGAAAAAAAGTAGGGAGTTTCCTACTTACATCTTAAGTGAATGCAATAATATAGAACTGCAGTGCTGAGGCTGAGAACTCCATTTTCACTTCAGGTATAGAGGAGAGTTACTTTGGAGTGTTATTACTTCCAAATCTCTCATGAGGACTGTGGTAGACACAACTGGGCCCACAATCTTGAATGCCATTATTTGAATCTGTCTTTTCTGTGTCACACTAGTTTGAGGGTATATAGTATATTACCTTTAATTAATTGAGTGTTTATGTGTTAAAAAGTTATTCACTTGTGCACAGAGTGATTTGCTGGATTTATGATGGGAACATTTTATAACAGCAGCATGTGTTTACCTACAATTTGTATAGGTTCATTCATTATAATTTTTCCTGATGTTTTGCCTACCATATTATTAGCTTCCCCAAAGCAATGAAATAGCAGCTTGTCTTCTCACAGCAGAGAAACGAGAGGAATAATTATGAATGTGGAAATCCCAGTGAAAACATGCTTCTATTGAAAGGGCCTAGTGGTCCAAATAGAAGCCTGCTGGATTTATGAAGTCTATAAAAAAAGCAAACATACAGAAAAACAGATGCTTTTTTTCTCCTGAAAATCTTGGAAGTCCTACACTTAGGAAAAAAGGGGGGAGGGAGGAGGAGGAGAGAATGTTACATTTATGCCACTATTAACAAAAATTTATATTTTACTATAGCATATGGAGTCTGAATAAATCATCAAAGTTTCGAGTCCTTGCCATGCATAACTATTTAATCATTTGGAAGTGTTCTTTTCAAAATGTAAGAGTTTGTGAGCATAGTGTTTGATTTGTAACTCCTTCAGTAGCAAAATCACCTTTGCTTCAAAGGGATAACTCTTTAGGACTCTTTGCATGTAAGAATTTACAGTAATGGGAAAATGAATAGCATTCACCAGTGGTGGTAGGGGAAATTTTTTTCCAGGCTGTCAGTGAGGATGCAGGGAAGAAAGCCTGTGAAATCAATTCCAGAAAGTGTTGTGGATCACTGGTTATTTTACAAAGATCCAAAGCTGACAGGACCACCACAGTCATTTGTGTTTATTGTTCAAGAGGGTGCTCTTCTGGACCATCCCTAGCAAAACCAAACTCATTTAAGAAAAAAAAAAAAAAAAGAACAGAGGGGTCAGGGGAACCAAAAAGGAAGCAGGAGGCAGTGTAAGCAACGAGCCTGCTCCAAGCCCTGCTCTAGGGTAGCCTTCCCCACCACTGCCCCAGCCCTGCCACTCTCTCAGGCACTTTGTATTATTACATGTGCACTCTTCACTGTTATTTCTCACAACAACCCGGTCTGCTTCTGCACTCTGTCGTCCGGGTGGCCACTCATAAAAAATGTGATTTACATTCTTGTTTCACTCTCGCCACCTTTTCACTTCCTGTTGCTTCTGCAGCCCATGCTTTGCTTGACTTTTCTGTTCTTTTAATTCGAAAACTGAATTTATGTATATTTCATGTTTATTATTATTACATGTCTGTGCATGCAGCAGAGGAAAAAATAAACCACTGTCATCAGAATCTTCATATATTTCTTTTAAAATTTATATATATATAATAAATTACACAAAATGCTTTTTAAAACATCTGAATTTGCTCAAGGTGGTAAAGCAATTCTAAAATGCAAGTGAAGAATTTTATCTCAGTTGCTTCTCATCAGATCCCAACATTTTTTACACCTTAAAATTATTACATCAAAAACATTATTACACTAAGGCTACATAGCATCCATTACAATGGGTTGAAACTCTTTCTAATGTCATTTAGAAGCTGTGAAAAACAATACAAGAAAGCAAAGGAGTGGAGCCACATGGTGACAGTGGCTTTCACAGATGAAGTCTTGTTGGAGTCAAGCTCCATAGTTGGAGCTTGAAAACATGCGATCACCTTTTGCCAGGACTAAACCTCAAACAGTCAAACTGAAGTGCTTTGGAAAAGTTCAGACAATTTACCCCTACTGAGGAGCTGCCTCTGTGAATATAAATCCATGGTATGACAGAATAAAAGGGTCATTTTGTCCCAGTTCAGTTCCACTCAGCAGCAAAGGCTGAGCAGAAAGATCTGTCATCAAGTAGAAGCCCTCTGACTGGCCAGACATTTTTTGCTGTAAATCTCACAGATTCTCATAAAAAAGGAGGCCCATCCTGAGTTCTTGCTGTAGACTAGAAGTAGCCCTTAGGTTTTCTAGAAACAGCCTGCAGCTATAGCTGTTTGTTTTTTTATTCCTTTTTCTGCTTTAAACTCAGATTTTTCTTTCTCTATTAGGGTTAAGGAAAGGAAAGTGATTAACTGGAAGAACGTCTGAACAAGTGAATGAATCCAGAGTTGAAGCATGCACCCAAGATTTGGCTGCTCCCCTTAAGTTTATCTAAGTATATCTGAGTTTCTTCCAGGCTAAAGAATGATAGGTCATGTCCTCAATCTTCCAACAAGTAGAGTAATCCTTTTCTGTTACCCACTTCTACCATCTCTTTTTAAGGGGTATGCAGGTCCAACACCATCATTTCTCCAGGCACACACCTTTTAACTGCTTCTCAGCTGACTTCTGTACCAGCAGAAAGGAAACACAATGACTGCAGCCCCAGGTGTCTGACAAGATTCAGGACGGTGCTGATGCCAGATCTGCTACACATGCACCACACACATTTTGGTATCCTCATCTTACTATATTAAATGATTTGGTAGACAATAACTTCTACTGTATTTGAGTTGCAAAGAGATTACAAAGAACAGAGGTGAAAAAAAAGAATCAGCATTCTAACAGTCTCTCTGTGGAAACTAAGGCAAGGGAAGACAAAGAGATTTAAATGTGCCTGGCTAGAGTATATTACAGACTTATAAATCAAGCTCAACTTTTCCTACCTCCTGCCCAACACTCTTAGCTCCAGAACAACCTTGGTACAAAACGTTAGCACTCCTAAACTACTAGGTTAAAGCTTTGGATAGTACATTTTTTGGTCATGTTACGCTTCTGCAAAACAATGAGTGTCATTTAAAGGACTTTCTGCAAGTCAAGGTACAGCAAGTACACACACTTAGATCCATAAACTGAAGAACAAAGGCTCTCACTCATGGTCAATGGTTGTAGTCATTGGACTGCAAGACAGAGAAAAGTAAGCTAAGTCTTCACAAGGACACTAAAAGATTTATAAAAGCATGTAGGAAAGAAAGAAAAAACATTCAGAATCTCTCCATGGAGAAAAAGGGAAAAAATAATAAATAAAAATAAGCAGAAGCAGCAAGCTCAGTGGTTATCAGGACTAAAATGAACTTTTTCTTTTCTGCTTTGAAAAAATTTCAAATACAACAAATATTCCTCAGACTGAAACCTCTTTGATTTTAAATGTTTCCCAGTGTCTTTCTTAAGTGTTTTGTTTAAAATGATGAAGTCTTAATAAATACTGGACACATAATAAGCTTCTGTGGGATTTGGACTTTATCCCATAAGTGAGAGGAAGACCTCATAACTCAAAGAGTGATGAAGCCGCAAGAGAGTTATGAAGGTTTTTCCGCACTAGTGGGATTAATTCCATATTCCACAGATGCCCATTATATAGAGGTTCTCTGTTTATACTGCAAGGAGGTAAAAAGCTTTTTTTTTTTTTTTTATTAGATTAAAATGTCAGGGTTGAATATAAATGTCTTACTCAGAAGAGTAAAGAACAGCTGCTTTGTGGTGTCACAAAACATCCTGAAAACAGTGGCTGAGTTAGTGGAGAGATATGCATTGAAAGCATTTTGTGTAACATGTAAGCATCACTACTGATCACTTGCTCCCTGTAACAATATACTCACTTTCTGCAAGCAGAAAGAAACCTTATCTTTCAAAGAGGATCTGTGAACTGGTTTTTTTTATCGTTTCCAGTATTCCATGCATATACTGGGCCTTATTTCTACTGCTTCCAGGTTTTGCTGGTCCACAAGGTTGGTCACACCAAGACCACTAAAAAAGGAAATTGTGAACTGATTAGCTACCCCAATTAGAAACAAAAAGAACCTCCAACCCAACCCTGTGCAACCCAACATGACTGATAATGCTAAGCTAGCCATGTCACAGCAACAAGTGTATTTCCACAGGAACCAGGGAGACATTTGCTCAGCAAAATCTAAAAGCACTGGATCATTGTATTGGACCATTGCTTTGCTGTTATATGCCATTTTTTGAATCTGGTGATTCTCCTCCCTGTTCCCATACCTCTTAAGACTGGGTATAAATCTCAGTGTAAGACACAAACGAGCTCACATATTTATATATTCTGTCTTCATGTAGATCTCTATGTTTTTATTTAAACACTTTTTATCTTCTTCAGGCTTTGATCTTAAGACCATAAACTTTCCTTTAAAAAAGCAAATTCTTTGTGATACTAAGTTGCAAATAAAAATCCAAGTCATGTTCTATTATTGAAGAAACTTCTGTGTGCATCATGATATTGGGTAGGACATTTTGGTTTCTGTAGGGCATAAGCATTCAAAGCATCTTCTGACTATATTTACAGATTTACATTGCAACGTATAAGCCCTGCAGCAAACGATATCGCACAGCAAGCTGCCTGCAAACACTGTATCATTCTGCCCAGCTTTTAAACACCTGGGAAAATCTTTCCTCATTTCTTAAACCCAGTTGCTGCCTATGGACTCGACTGAAACTTGCAGCTTGAAATATCCAAATAAGTGGGCCAAGACTGAATTTCAAAATACCAAGGAGCTATTTCAGGATGAAATCTTGCCATAACCACAGAGCACAGACCTGCAACGAAGACTGGAGTATCAAAACGTTGCCATCTGGCACAGGGCAGCAAAAATCCAGATCGTCCTGCTGGTTAACATTGATAGTGCTGGGCAGCTGTGAGAACACACTCTTCTTTAATACTCGGTCTGATGTTCCTTTCAGAGGAGCAGGGACCTCTGCCTGCTGAAGTGCATAAGCTGTGGTGTGGTTCCTGCTACTCCATTGAGAACTGGTGAGCCACATGGGGTTGGCTTCTGCCCTGCTGTGAAAAAAAAACAAACACACAAACAAAAACAAAACAAACAAACAGAAGAGCTGAAAGGAAGTAAATAAAACCTAGAGAACAAGCTGATGGTATGATTAGTGCTCTTCAAAGGGGGAACTTGCTTCTTTGTGGCTAAACTCACGCTAGTTTTGCTAAGATTGTGCAAAAACACGGTTCCTTCCATGGCCACGACTGTCCAAGAGGTAGTGTTCACAACAGCATCTCCTCTCTGTGGGATCTGACCCACAAGATGGCCTTTGCAAACTGTACTATCTCATTAAAAACAGAGTGGAGACATCCATGCTATGCTGAGACCTGCAACATCCATGCCAAGAGGGCAAGAAACCTGAAAAATCTCTGGTCCTTCCTGTTATGCCAAATGAGGTGGCAGCTTAGTCTAGATCTGTCTTAACCACAAGTCTGTAAATCTGAGGTAGAGTGCAAGGAAAGATCACTCTAAAGGTCCTTTTTACCCTCTGCTTCTGATGGATCGGTATTTTGAGGTCAAGTATTTTTAAATATTTATTTTTAGTGCTTTAGCATATCTCCTTCCCTATTTAAAATAACTGAAGTATTTTGGGCACAAAAACACAAACACTCACATCTTTAATGAAGCTTTGGAGTTACCTCCCCATCAATCAGAGCAGTGTGGAGAGGTGCTACAAGCAGAGTTTAGCAGCAGATTTCTTACAATGTCCCAATACTCTCCATGTCAGAAAGAAGTAAAAAATAGCAGAAGCTGAAGGTGAGATGAAGAAAGGAAGAGAACTGTTATGATAGCTCATGGACTATAACATTAGCAAATTCCTTTCATTTCTCTGTAAATGTTTCACCTCTGTGTTTCAGACTAAGTTTTGCTGTTTTATCTCAAGAAAAATAGCACTGAGTTTAGTCTGGGAGATTATCCCTAACAGGTTCCACAGAGATGCAGTGAAATGAAGAAAACTGATTAGGAATGAAATCAGAAATTACAAATTGGCTTGTGTTCTATCAATTGTATTTTATAAATCTCCTACACTCTGGACTTAGTCTTTTCTGGCATACATTTGTTACATGAGGGTTGTTCCCCAGACTTCCTTATGGAGTATTTATACTAAGTCTGTGGAAGTCTCTACTAATATTTCTGCATGATTTCCTAATGGAAGAAGACTGGGAGTGGAAAGTCAGGTGCAAAGACATTGACCACAATGAAATCAACCCTCCCCAGTATGGAAAGATTTCTACACCTAACTCATGTTGATCCCATCCATTTTGCCCCATGAAGAAACACACTATTTGCTGCATACCTACCTAGGACAGTCAAGCTCTGTACGGCCAGTCCATCAGTTCAGCCATGCTGGGTGCGAGGACTTCCCAGGAATGAACATTGATCAGCAGCAGCTGCCTGCAGCATGTCCTAGGGGTGAAGGAACAGAGATTAAGAAGGCCTGCTGCCATTTCTTAAATAGTTCAGGAAGTATCTCCTGCTTTCCAAAAAGATGATTCAGAGCTGTAATTCAGGGAGATTGTAATGTGGCTCTTTTGCCATCTAAAACATTCATGTCAGTACTGGGGGGGGGGGAAAGAAAGCAACCAAACAAACAAAAAACAAAACAAAACAAACAAACAAAACAAAAAAAAATACAAAAAACCCACTTTCGTTTCCCTTTTTCTAAAATCACCTTCCCTTAAATGGTGCTTTGTCTCCACGGGAGAGCAGGGAGAAGGTGGCAGGAAGATGACATCCTGTAGTCTGCAGTGTCCTCCCTTGATGGATGTATGTTCTCCACTGGGGGTATGACTTCAATTATTTCCTTGAAGCATGAATCAAATGAGGCCACAAGCAAATATATTTCCCTGTCAAACATTGCACTTCCTGGAGACAGTTAAGAGCTAATGTGACATACTGTGCATGGTTTATTTTTGCTTTTGGGTCAGCAAATTGCTGTGCTGTTTTCTGGACCCTTAAAGTTGGTTTGTTTTTGCTGAAAGAAGCATTGCAGGTACTTTGGCTATGCACACCGACTGATCCTAAGCTTTCAGATGAGCAATTGAAAGACCAGTAAACCAAATTTAGGCCAGAGGTGCATATGTTCCTCTTCACTAAAGACCTCAAAAGAGTACATCATGGAATTTCTTTCATGTCAGCATACTTGCTGCATAATCCCATCTGCCTTTTAACAAAACTTACACCTGATGCAATTGTCTGGCTTGTGCATACAGAAAACTGAATACCAGAGAACATGAATTTTCTGCCTTTTTGTCATTCCCTGCCAAAAAATATACAAAAACTCTGAAAGAGCAGGTTTCAGAATAATTCCTTGTTGTCTGAACTGTGTAGGTGAGAAAACTGAGTTGCCAACCATTATGTCTGGCGCCGGTAGTAGATGGCACTGACAGGAGTAGATCATGCTCTACAGACAGCTGATAGGATCTAACTGTTCTTTCATTGAAGCAAATGAAAAACTAATTTCATTGAATGAATTTTATTCTAAGTCTCCTTGTGGTATAGAAGAGGAGAAATAGATGTTGCAGACCCACCAGTGATTTTCCTGCTTTTTGGGACAGCTCAGAGATCACCACCTGCCCCATAACAGTTTAAAGCAGCTTGATTATTTTTTTTTATATTTTATTTTATTTTTTTTTACCAGCAGGCTTTAGCTATGCATAGAATAAAAACAGCAGAGTAGCCTGACCAAACATTTACAGCAAAGTTGTTGAGTGACTGCTAGATGCTCTGTCAGTGTTACCTGAATGTTCCAATGAACAAGAGCAGATCCTCAGATCCTAAGAAGGAAACAGGGCTTGTCAGCAGTTGCAGGCAACTATCCCTGGAAAACATTACCCCACAATTACATCTGACTGCTCTTCTGCTGCTGCAGGGTTGAAGAACAACATGAGATCTGGGCATCAATGTGTACCTTTGGGGAACACCTCTGACATCCTGTTAAGAATAAGATATGCTTTGCATTTCTGCAAGGCTGCTCATTTTACAAGCCTTGCTTAGCTAAGCATCAGGTAAGCTGCATTACTTCAAGTGTTTCAGCAACCAGAAAAGGTTGGCAGGCAAGGGGAGGAAATCCCTCTGCTCGTTGCCTCAACCGCACTCATACAAGCATCGTTTCATAAAGAAGAGACCACAGAAACAGGTAATTCAGGTAGTCTCTAAATGTTGTATGAAACAAACTCCTGTGTGAAGAAGGCTGGAATCACTGTAGGGCATCCCGCTGGCATAATAGCATTAGAGAAGCACTGAGATGTTGATGTTAATGTGACAGTAACTTCTCTTTTTACATGGGTATCACCTCCTCTTTTGAATTGAGTGGAAATGCAACATGCAATTTTGCAGCTTATAGGTACTACAGCACTACAATAAAAGATGCAGTATAAAGTTGAGGGGTACAGTAACAATGAGTATTCCACTTTTCCGTGACATCCACACACTTACAACGAAGATCAATTAAGATCAACATAAACCTGTCTAAGAACCATTTAGTCTGGCCTTAGTTCTTGAGCAGTATCTTCAGGTCAGCAATGCTGGTTAAGCACATTCTCCTGTATATGTAGGTTTATATGCATCATTTTTGTCCTTAGTGAATTTTTAGTCAAAAAGTCATCTCTAAAAGTACATAATTCAAAAGAAACAGACATAAACAAAAAACTCCACAGAAGGCAGTGAAAATATTACTACTTATGCCAGCTGAGGTGGTTCAGTACCAGTAAAGATCTTCAAGAGCTCAGCAAACAGCTCCTCTCTCCTTCAGTCAACAATTTGAATGCATAACTAAGTCAAATACACTGTAGCAAGGGAAATCTCTTCTTGGTATTGGTAATGCCAATACAAATTTTCCAATGTTGATATGCCAACATGCTTCAGACTTCATCTGGGGAGGAGAAGAGGAAGTAATTCAGTCTCTGCAGTGGTGCAGCCCTCCACATCTTTGCAAAGGCTACCTGCCCCGCCAGCTGTGGTAGAGGTGGTCTTTGTGATGTGGAGAACTGCTTTCCACAAACAGCTATCGCACTGCTGGCATTTCCACCTCTCTATCTTCCTGAAGTGCAGAGAAGTAGAAATGTCAGAGGTATTTTGGGATAAGATGCTGCCTTGGCTATATTGCTTCTTTGTGTTTGACTAGTTTTTTCCCTGCACTCCATTTAGTGTTTCTTTCCACTCGTAAGTGTTGTTTTAACACAGATGTCCTTAAGTGCTCAGCTGCATTCAGCTGGTAGATGTCTAGTTGGGCTAAAAAATAAACTAGCAGACATTTTCCTGAACCAATGTTGTAACTATCATACTGCTAAGGTTGACTTCCTTGTTGTTTTTCGAGGTAGTTCCACAGACTGCTTTAGAATAATTTCTTTATTGCCGAAAATAGTTAGTTTTGTCCTTCTCGAAGTGATTCTTAAAAGTTATCCTGACACCAGATTTCTTTAGATCTTTGTCTTTGACTATTTCCCTCTCTTCCAGAGACTGTGAACATTATCAGATTTTACTTTGTATCATCTAGCAGTGGCAAAAAAATGTAATTCATCAATGAATCCACATTTTTCTAGGTAAGTTAAACATAGGTAGATGCTGTCTCTGTCCTAAAAGACCTTGCAGTATATAATATCAACATTTAATCTCTCCATGAACCACAAACTTTTCTTATTGATTTAGATCTCTTCAGAAGGCACAACTCAAAAGCTGAAGGAAACAGTACAATCGCGACAACAGCCATTTTTCACACTTATGGGTGTTACAATATAGTCATATAAATTCTTGGAACGCATCTGAGAGAGAAACAGATTATTTTGGGTGATGTATCCAAATGAATTAGAGGTAAAATTATTTCAAAGTCTTTCCCCAGCTCTCAGATGTCCAAAGACTATTATTAATTTTAAATATGTCCTTGAACTAAAGCAGATATTAGATTATCTATTTTAAAATTCTTAGCCAGTTAGGACGATATTGTTGCAGTTTGGACAGTCTTTCTATCACCCAGCTCCACTAGGGAAAAGGAAAGGAGCCCCATGGGTTAAAGTGAAAACAGATTTAATCAAATAATAGTAAAGATTATGGACTAATATTAATCTCAATGCTAATAAAGGATTCAAGGCTATACTTATCTCCAGATAGCAGCCATGAGCAGCACACTTCCAGCAGTGTGGGCTGAATGCCCAAGGATACCAGCAAGACAGATCCACTGAGAACACAACCATCACAGGAAGCAGGGGAGGAGACCTCAGGCTCAGGACAACTAACAAGACAGACAGGACCTTCTTGGGAAAGCAACCATGGTAGAAGCATCAAACATCCTCACAAATTTCCTGATTTCTATTGAGGGTGACATTGATGATATGGAATACTTCAGTTGGCTGGTTTATGTCAGCTGCTCTGGGCGTTGCACCTCCTGGCCCACTGCACCTGCATGGATCAAAACTACCCTTGACACAGGTCACTGCAGAAACCTGTATACCACAGATGGGAATAAATGAAAACAACACATATTCTACCTTTTGTTCTCAAAGAATCAAACTCTGCAGTTTCTCAAAACTACAGTTTTTCTGAACAGAAAATTTCTTTTAGAATCCTGTCTTAGCAAAACCAGGACAAGTATCATCGCTTGCCCAGGAGAAGTATGTGTATCTGCAGTTCTACCACACGCATTTCCTATTTGGTTGGTTTGTATGAATATAGTAAAATGAGAGAGACATATATACATGTTTAATGTCTTCAGATAAGACTGTTCCATAACAGCTCTATCTTTTAATCCTAAACTCCAACTGCCAGATGAATGGGGTTTTTTTGCATTCCTGAATTATGAGTCAGTAACTAATGATGTAAGAGTAGCAATGGGAAGTTCAGAAAGCCTATAAGACATAAACAGGGCCAGTAACCAAGCAGTGTTCCTGACATATCCACAATATAATGGGGAAATACACATAAAAACAAATTAACCTCTTAGTATTTAAGTTTTAATTAAAGAAGTCAGGATTCCCTTCTTCCCATAAATGCGTTCAAACTTCGATCTTTGACCTTTATTCGTAAAATTAATTCTACATCATATTTCTGCATATAGCTCTCTAAGGAGAATCAAGTTTACACTTCACTCCCAATCCAAACCATAACAGGGCTTAATTAGGTGATAATTTATGTAGTACTTAGCATGAACTTTTGACACTCACTGAAGTAGGCAGCATGAGTGTACATATGTTATCACCTGACTACATCAAGCAACACAGCCTATGCACCGGTCAAATATCTTGGGCTTTATAAGGTATCAAGTAACATTTATAACCCTGTTGTACCTAAATTTCTAAGAGGTCGGACCTGTCTCCAGTGTACATTAATATATATGCTTGTGTGTACTTTACGAACTGACTGAAAGAACTTCAAAACAATTAATAAAGAAGACAGATGTCAAGGCAACCTGCAACAAGGTTGTCTGAATCTTTGTCACTCATTCATACTAACATTTGCTAAAAGTCCCAATACTGCTTATGAGAAAAGAAAACACATTGTAATCCTTTGCATGTTTACTATTAATTCCAGAAATTTCCTTACAATATCTCCTTCCTGTGTTCTGCTGAATTGTACCAGAATGACCACAATCTGGTTACCATTTTGTTGGTAGTGTTTTTTTCACACACACACAGGTCAGCCTCTATAAAGCTGTTGCCATCATGAAAAAGTTGAAAATGCAGTGACAGAAAATGAAACCAAGATATTTAGAGAGTCCAATTAATGTGAAGGCATCTTTTCTGAAATTGCTGTAAGTGTGGTTGAACCACCAGAACTCCTCTAGTGAAATATTAAATGTATGGAAGGCCTACATACTCTTTGTAAGTAATAAATAGCAAATAATTCCATTTTATAGTAAAAAATATTAATTTAAATATACTCTTTAACAGTCTTTATTAGCAAGCCATTTTCATATAAGCTGCTGCTTCCCTGTAGTGTTTTAAAGTATATGACAATCAAACACCTGTTCTTTTGGTAGTTTAAGCCAAAATTTAGTCCATATGCAAATTAAATTAGGTTAATACAAATTGTAATGCTGCTCAAGTTGTTTGTTTGTTGTTTTTTTAACCAGCAGAGCTGTTGGGTTTGAAATAACTGGGCTTGTCAGTCATTTTAACAAAGTTAAGAAACACTTAATGAACTTGCTGATTTTTGCCATGAGTGACATGTTTCATAATATGCCATCAGTTTTTGAAGAAGGAAAACTATGAAGGGA
Organism: Chaetura pelagica; assembly: GCF_000747805.2. Taxonomy (NCBI): domain Eukaryota; kingdom Metazoa; phylum Chordata; class Aves; order Apodiformes; family Apodidae; genus Chaetura; species Chaetura pelagica. The sequence continues at coordinate 2,325,378 of NW_009954194.1, read as the reverse complement.
AACCAAAGAGCAAAAGTAAAACTTATATTTCCATGTATGGACTTCACTGATTTGCTTTTCACCAACATAAGAAGCAAAATGAATGGGAGATAACCTTGAACATGAAAAGGTCTTGAACAACAGTCTCCTAATACTGAGGTTCCTGCCGCCCTATATCTGCTCAAGGGTGTCCCCATCAAGGCCAGGTTCTGCAACACTCTGCAGCCAGCATAGTCTTCCACAGCTGTACAGAAAGACACCATGCTGTTTTGACATAAAATAGACCCTTTTTCTGCAAGTCTGAGTAATTTTAAAATATGGAGGGTATTAGTTAATTAGTCTCAGCATGTGTCCTTTGGCAAGTCATTAACCTCTCTTCTTCTATCCTCTTTATAACTCACAAATTACTGAGAAGACTAGCAAGCTAGAGCTGTCACACATCACTGAGACACTTTCAAGACACTTACCAGCCCTGTTTGTTTTGCTCCATTTGGTTACCAGGCAAAAGGAAAAGGGGAATGCAGCTCCTGAAACAATGTAAGACAGAGCAGACATTCCCTGACTGTTCTAAAAGGTTATCCTTGAAGCTGATTCTAATTCTGTACAGTACCTGTGAATAGGGGAAGATAGAAGTTCAACATTTTTCCTTGACTCTCAGAGTTGACAGCATCTCTTCCCTAACATTCCCTGACTGTTCTAAAAGGTTATCCTTGAAGCTGATTCTAATTCTGTACAGTACCTGTGAATAGGGGAAGATAGAAGTTCAACATTTTTCCTTGACTCTCAGAGTTGACAGCATCTCTTACCTACACAGGCAAGACAAGTTGGGCTTGTTCCTGGGTCTAGACACAGAGTCTGAACCTTAGACTGAATCCCACCATAAAGAAAAAGAACAGCTACTGTGAAGAGCATTGAGAGGCAATGGCTAGTTTACATTCTGTCTACAATTTAGCATATGACCACAAAGCATATAATTCCAGGGGACTCAATTCAAAGCAAAATGTTTGAGCTTCTGCACTGCAGAACTTTATGCGTGGCCAGGGAAAACAGAGAACAACAACTTTCCACAGTGTTTAGCTGCTTTGCTTGTGCTTCCATGATACAGAAGCCAAATACAGAGTAATTTTAACTGAATCAAGTCCAAGACTTGTCTAAGTGTATCCACTGAAAATGAAACCGACCTCAGGGAGAAAGAAGAAATGGCAGAGCACTGAAAACATCTTATGCCTTAAGGAAAAGGATAGAGAAAGTAGCAGCGACTCATGTCTGCTCTCAAAATAATAACTAGGGCTATTATTTACTGGGCAGAAAAGACCTTTCTCCTTGCACAGTAATTCTCTGGTGCCAGCAAAGGCAGACAAGGTAACTGAATAAGTATTCTGAGAGAAAACAGGAGCGAGTATTCAAGGAGGATGCTGTTAGGACAGGAAGCAAGAGCAACAGATTCTCTTGCTCCCCCTGAAATTGAAAGGATGATTTAGCACACGCAACTAAAGGAGAAAAACAGTGTATATCAGCAGAACTTCTGTTAATAGAAGGGATATCTAATCAATAATAATACTAGTGGTTTTATTTTAGCTTCTAAAATCATCCAATAATATCTATATAGAAATAATTAAATACTAGGAATCTATGGTAAAAATTCCCCTCAAGCCTATTTGTCCTTTCCCAACTTAAAAAAAAAAAAATAGATACAAGGCAACATGCACACTCATTTTCCAACATTTGTCTGACAAGTGGACAGACTGTATTACTCACCCAAAACATCACCTCTCATGAGTTATGTCTCCTTCCATTCCACTTGCCAGACATTTTCTTCTTTTCCTCTCCTTTGCCAACCCCTCTTGCTCTTTGCCACTTTCTCTTGCAGGAGATTCACAGTGCTTACAGTTCACCTCTTCTGTCCTCTTCAGGGAAGGGAAAGTAGAGGGGGGTGAAAAACTTCTTTTATTGCCCCTTTTCCTAAAGCTGATGGCTTGGTTGGTAAGGGAACAGGAGTATGTGCTGTAAACTACTGCACTTTTCACTCATCCTGATGCCTGTGAGGATGGAGTTGCCCAGTCCCACCGCAGTGTGTTACAGGGGTCGAGTTCAGCCATTGATGAAGGTTCTGATCTGCTGCAAAAATCTGAATATCTGAACAAGTGCAAATATGTCTCATTTATGCAGGTTTTGCCTTAGTAATTAAGTGTTCCCTATGCGTTTTGTCCTAATTATATTATTTTAAAACTCATCAAACAGTAATTCTACGTGACATTTTTATCACCTGCTTAACATTTCAAATGAAAAGTTTTATTGCATTTCATGTTATTTAAACACTTGCCATGTACTCTGCAGTCCTACAATTTTCTGTATGTTCTGGCTATGCTAAACAAATATTTAATAAACAGTTGGGGTATGTACTGGTTTTGTTCCATTTTTTAGTGTTTAATTTGTAATAAACATGCAGTATGTTGCAAATGCATTTCATCTATATGGCCCTTTATGCATAAAGTGTTGAGAACATATTTTTGCATTGCCATAGTTGAATTTGTCACATTTTCCATTACAAACCTTACTTCAGGGTTTATATCGTCACCATAAAATGTAGCCTTCAGGAGGAAATCTGACATTTAATTTCCCAGATGAAAAGTGGAGATGTTTTTTTGTTTGTTTTCCTTTTAAAAAACAGATTAATTAAATAATTGTTTAGTAAATATTTCTAGCATTCAGAAATAAAATGACAAAAAAGCCTCTGCAACTTGGATTCCTCCTCTTAGACTGCTAAAAAAGCTTAAAAAAAAAAAGATCCAACTCTGAACTGGACCCCAAACTCTGCATTTTTTAAAAAACACACAAAACAAACAGAAAAACAACAAAAAACAAACAAAAAAACATATATCATGTACTATTGATTGCAGTTTGAAGCAGTTTTTAACTCCACCACAAGGTAGATGAAGTAATTCCTGATCCAACTCTCAAACTGGTATAATATAGTATACATTAATTGTCTGCTTATACCTCTTCTCATTTCAACAGTCAAATGTATCAGTCCAAACAAATAAAAGCTTTTTGATCTTAAAAAATTAGAGCTAACACAATAATGGCAGTCCATCACAGATTATATTATTTAAATCCTAATTTACCTGTCTTTTTTGATACTCTACAACTCATGCTAAAAAATGTATTCACCACTTTTTCTTGACCTCTGAAATTGTTACACTAAAAGACTGCTGTTTGCCACTATTTCTGTTCCTAAATAAAACAGGAAAATATAGTATAAGACAAATCATATGGGATAAAAGCTCAGATTATATAAAAAGCTCAGCTGGTTTCTTGTAAATTTGTAAGTAAATAACTAAACAGTTACAAATAAAAATATTTTTTAAATAAAATGGAAATAGTTTTTGAATTAGTCAAATGTCAGAAGTCTAAGGTTATTGTCTTTTTGAATTTCAGCCCTATGGATGATTACTGCTATTTTTATAAAAATTAAACAGCCTTGTTTTCAAATTCTCACATACTGACTGCCAGCAGTTTTCTTCAACTACAGTACTTTCCAGATTAATCTATCTCTACATTGCCAAATTTTATGACCTCTATTGCAAGTCACCCAACAAGTATTTTCTCAAAGTTCTTTTTTTCCTGAGCAAAGTCAGACTCCTAGTTTTCATTGTTTCCAAACATAATATTATGGCTCACAACTGGGTTAAAAAAAAAAACATATATATATTATAAATAAATAAATAAATAAATAAATAAATTGTTACTTAAAAATGCCGTGATTTTGAGCCTTTCAAAGACAAAACAAGTCCTATATTTATTATATCAAAAAAATCCCCAAACTCATGACATTCCAGACTTGACTGATGACTTGTGAATGCTTTCAGGTTAGCAGTACTGCATTATGTGCTCCTCGGATTCCTGTCTGACCACTACATACACCAGCTACTTGGTCTTTGATCTTTTTTCCACAAATTTCACCCAACGTTTTCAAGTTTATAACTCAAATTTAATAGCTTTAATTTGACTTGAAGCTTTGTTGCTCCTATTTTCCAGCTAAACATTAAAATGGCTCCCAAGTTGTATGGTGTTCCACCCCACATGCTTTAGTAGGCAGGAACCATGTAACGCTTTGTCCTTGGGCACTAGGTACGGTTTTAAAAAGGAAGAAACCATGTTCTCACAGCAGACATCCTTCTGATTTCTTTGTGTTATCCTTTCTGTCTCTTCTAGACTGTTATCCACTTACAGAAAGACAGGGGGTTTTTAATTAAAAAAAAAAAAAATATTAAAAAAAAACAACATAAGACTGCCTTTTCTCCCATAATGAGATTTTGCATCCTGGTAGAACTACACTATTCCATTGATCCTCTTTTATATTCACATTACAAAGAAATAGAGCATATCTGGGCAGAACTAGATCTGTGTTTTGCTCATATGGATGAGTCCATATTTTCCAGTTTATCTGGTTCATGTTTTTCTTTAGTTTCTCCCTCTATGACATAGCTATCAACTCTCATAGTTTGATTTCATTCAGTTTTGCTTTCTGACAAATCTCCTTTCAGCCTCTAATGCCAGAAAATTAGTTACTCATTTTCTAACAAAAGTGTAGGTTTTAAAACATGTACTAAGAAAATGAAAAACCTTCTAGGAAGCCAAGACTTGTCCATAATTTAATTTTACACTGTTGCAGATAATCCTCATATGGGATGTTGAATTATAACAAGACCTGACATACATGAAGGAGAATATCAGAATACCTCCAGCCTAGCAATTACATACCAGAAGCCCTTAATTTCCAGATTTTCCATGATATACTTTATCATAGGGTATGTTTTCATTTGTAACCAACCATAGCAAATGTGTATCACTCTTCATTTAGCATAATTTCTGAGAGCTGCCAAAGTTGCAATTCAAACTAGCTATGTGGTCAATAAACAGTATCTTATTTTAGTATTCTGAAAATTCTTTAGGGAAGCAGTTGTGTAGAAATGAAATCAGTATCATACACTTGAAATGCCTGAAGGAACATACCTGAGCCATGGGCAGAAACACCAAAATGATGCTATCTGTCAACAATATCTGTCATTAATAAATTCAGAGCAGCATCAGAACTAATACTTTTTATTTTGTACATCAAATTAAGACACTCACGAAGCTATATATTAGACTTTCCTTCACAGGAAGATTATCTGGACTACTTCAAGTTACCTGACCATTTCCCTTTGTTGTGAATGGTAAACAAGTGCCTCTAGATGGTGGACTCTGTTCACCACCCGCTTCTCACTTCCTCGACTATAATTTAATAAACTGCTATTAAAAGAAATACAGGATAAGTAGGAAATTGTAGCAATATTTTTTCTAGATCTCCTAAACACTTGAAAGATGTATTTATGTCTGAACTGTGGAAGAGATCTACTGCTTACCTCTACCCATCTATGCCATAAAAGTTCTGATCACATGTTTGAATCTCTGCAGAGATACCTACCAAAAAAAAAAAAAGGTATTTTAGGAGCTTTCTGGAGATAGTTCACATTTCAGAAAAGAACCAAACTACTTTCTCTGCTTATATCTCTGCTGATAAAAACATTGATGACAGAGCACGGGTTTAGTCTTAGCACACTGTCATCTCTACTGGTAGACTGTCTCTGGCATATTGTCAGCATCCCCCAGACACTGCCTAGGAACAGTTCAGGGGATAGCACTGACCAGAGTTGTTCCCTCTGAGGCAATCTCCCACTAAAAGTAGGAAGAACAAAGTTTAGCTTAAACCATTTTTTAAACTCCTTCTGTCCCCATGCACATGCAAGCTTTGAAACCAGGCAGGTGACATCAGTTGTGAATTTGGCTTTTTGGCTTCAAAACACCACATAACAAATCAACATTTTGTGGAAAAAAAAAGGAAAGAAATCACTTAATTAAAACAAAAACCAACAACAATGAAACCACATTGGTTTGCATCAAGTAAAGAAAGGGATCTGTGACATGATTTTATACAACCATGATAAGAAAACTCACTATTATTAAATTCCTTGCTCTATTCTATACACAAGAGATGTTTATTATTTAAAACACAGCAAGGCCACATTTTTATGTCTTTAAATTATTAATTTAACACAATCCAAAGTGCTAAGTGTTAAGGTTGATCTATCACTACTTCTTTACAAACCGTAGACTTAGCTTTGAATATGAGAAGATAATTTAATTCTGTTTCCAACAAAAATAAACAGTTATTTGCCTTTTAAAGACTGATGGAAGGAATACTTCTTCTCTGCTTGCACCTTTCTTCCCAGCACTGTCATCCGTTGCAACTATGATGAATATAATTAAGGCAAGTCTAAATAAAATGAGAGGAAAGGTAGAACTTCTTGAAATAAAATTATTTTTTAAATTCACTGGGGAAAGAATGAATCCAGGTTTTGTTTCCTATTAAAAGCATAAGAAGAACTTGTAGACATAAAGTAGGTTGTGAACTGAAATAAATCATGCTCTTAACTGTGCTATTTTTCTTTTTAATTTTCTGTTTAGTGAAAAAATGATTCATTTTTCCCTTCAGAGAGCTACAAAATACAGGATTTACAACTATTTTTAAAAATAACATCAGAAAAAATTAAATACCAGAGTTTTTCCACCTTCTCAAATAAAATTTTTATCCAAATCTCATAATTATTTTCAGGAAAAAAATTAAGTAATTTTGGTTGCTTCTGTAGTTCTTAGTAATTCACAAAGTCAAGGACAATTACAGGTTGGGCAGAGAATGAATTGAAAACAGCCCTGAGAAAGAGGACTTGGTGTTGGTTGATGAGAAGCTCAACATGAGTCAGCAATGTATGCTTGCTGCCAAGAAAGCCAACCATGTCCTAGGCTGCATCAAAAGAAGCATGGCCAGCAGGTCAAGGGAGGTGATTCTCTCCCTCTGCTTTGCTCTGGTGAGAAGTCACTGTGAGTACTGAGCCTGGTTATGGGGCTCCCAGCACAACAAAGACATGGAACTCTTGGATCAAGTTCAGAGAAGGGCCACAAAGATGATCAGAGGGCTGGAGCACTTCTTCTATGAAGACAGGATGAGGGTGTAGGAGTTGTTCAGCCTGGAGAAGAAAGCTGGGGAGGGACTGTGTACAAGGCCATGTAGTGATAGAATGAGAGGCAATGGCTTTAAACTGAAATAAGGTAAACTTAGATTGCATATAAGGAAGGAATTATTTAGTGTGAAGGTGGTGAGACAGTGGAACAGGTTGCCTGGAGAAGTTGTGGTTGCCCTGTTTGTGGAAGTGTTTAAGGACAGATTTGATGAGGCTTTGAGTGACCTGATTTAGTGGGAGATGTCTCTGCCTGTGCAAGGGGGTTGAAACTAGGTGATCTTTGAGGTCCCTTCCAATCCAAACTATTCTACGATTCTACAATTCTATGAAATTGCCAGTGGCTCAAGTGGAAGTTTGCCTGTATGAGGCCTAGAGGGGAACAGAGGGAGGACCTCTCCATTTGACTTCAGAAGTGCTGGCCTTGCACATTCTTCTCAAAAAATGTCATGTGCAATACATTTATTTATATTAGTAACCAAGAAACAATATTTATTTTGGAAGACACCAGGTCTCATTACTGTGGGCAGAAATGCAGTATTCACCCAGAGCCCTGGGCTGAGCACAGAGGGAAGTTCATCTTGGGGCATTCTGAAGGTGCTTCCCCATGGATTCAGCTGCAGTGCCACAGTGTGTAGGGGCCACTGCAATCTCTCTGTTTAGCCATAATCACCTGTCAGGCAAGATTTGCCCCATGACATGAAATTAGAAATCTGGGTTCTTCTTCAGGTTGTAGTTCCTTAGGAAAAATACTGGTTTGAAGGGTCTGGCTTCAGAGGGAACCCTCATTTTCCCCCCTCCTTCTATACTTTGTAGTCTCTTGACCTACAAATTTATAGACAGTAAAAGTTATGCTTTTTCTGAAGTTGAATTTTGATACAAAACAATACTGCAAACCCCAAGCATTCAAAAATCATGAGTCAGACACCAAAAGTTTTGAAACTGGCTTGCACTTCAGATTTAAGAAGAAAGTGCCCTTTGTTATGTTATTCTTAGTCTACAGTCTGGTCACATTTTTAAGCTTCTGTCTGCAACCATGAAAGCAGATACTCACCCAATAATTAATGCATTGTTTTATTTTTTTTGAATGAAGTGACATTTTTATGTGATGTTTCATTTTAGAAACTGGGGCATTAAGAATACTATATGTCACAAGACTAGCCATAAAAATTCCCCAATTTGGAAATGTTATCAGTTGTTAGGTGTGTGGTTATCATCTGAATATCTTGGCACTCATGAATTGACACTGACTTCAAAATACATGTTGATGATAGATAGATAGATAGATAGATAGATAGATAGATAGATATACAAGTATTAATATATCATATTATGCTTCTGTTTCTTGGTGATATGAAAAGAGTTAGTAGTACTTTGTATCCCAGAAATGACAGCAAATCATACCTTTTACTCTTTGAAATGATCCAAAACCACATATCAAGTCAATATTCACACATACTTCTGAGTGGTTTCAACTGCAGGTCTTATGCCAATAATACCCTTGTGATTTGGATTCTAGATTGAGCGAAAAATGCTTCACTCAGATCCAAACAAAATCTCAGAAAAACGTTCCCTTCAGACTTGTAATCTTGTGATTTCTGCAAGAATGTTGGGGTTTTGGGCCATAAACCCAGAAAAGACAATTGTATAGATTTCTGTCCTACAATCAAATCCTAAACTGAAATTCTTGACTAGATTTAGCCACAAATCTGCAATATATAATTTTTATATTACTACATAAATTACTGCTCTTCTGGTGAAGAAATCACTACAGAGAAATGTCTCCTAATTCATATCTGATCTTGAGAGCCAGGATAACACAGTTCACTCCCTTCCTACATCTGAGAAGGCTCACATTTCCAGTCCCAGGACATTCTCCTAAGGGAGTGAGAGACTGCCCAGATGTGAGTGAGCTTTTTTTTCAGAGCTGGGTAAGTGAACATCCCAGCTGAACAGTGATTTTTCTGTCCCTGTTGATAGGAGCAAAATGGTCTCTAGGACTTAATAATCATGAATGACATGATTCAAGACAGTTTTATTTTTGTCTGTGCACCCAAGATCCACCGGCAGCTCACATTGGGTTGGTGGCAAAACTAGACTCCATTATACACTACCATAAAAAAATCACTGAGGATTTTTGTTGTGAAAATTATCATACAAGGTGAGCATCTGACATCTGTAACAATTTCCATGCAACAGCTGGGGCTGTGAGAAACATCCATAGAGCTGAAGGAACAGATCCAGTGATAGCTGGATCTCGTCTGCAGTCAGTGTACATTGTGATGTCATGTTACTACCACCTGGAGAAAAAAAAAAAAAAAAAAAAGTTTTTTCAATAATCTAGAAAATGCAAATTTACTTAGGACTGTAAATTTGATTTAACTGTCTTTCTCTCAGTTTATAAACACTGAAGTTGACAGTTAATCAGGCATTAAGCAAGAGATGCCATGGTCAGATCCCTGTAACTGTTCTTTGGCCTTTTTTTTTTTTCCCCCAGAAGATATTTACTGAACTACTCCTTGGCCTCAAATCAGTCAAGATCTCTCATTTTTCTGCACTTCCCCTAATATATACCTTACCTGAGATTCCCACTACCAAACTTCTTTTCCCAGATTATAACCTTGAAGTCCTAATATGCAAAAGATGTTATTGCTGTGGATTCACATTTGTTAAAGGAAACCAAAAACAGTAGATGTCATTCTGTATAACTGAATCAGTTCCCATATTGTACATGACCAAATTTGAACCTAACCACTCAAATCTCTGCTTGCAGGCAAGAAAGCCAGGCTTTCCTGGACTGCATCAAAAGAAGCTTAGGCAGCAGGTCAAGCGAGGTGATTCTTGCCCTCTACTCTTCTCCCATGAGATTTCACCTGGAGTAGTGTGTTCAGTTCTGGAGCCCCCACCACAAGAAGGACATGGAACGAGTCCAGAGGAGGGCCATAAGTATGATCACAGGGCTGGAGGAGCTCTCTTAGGAAGACAGGCTGAGAGAGTCAGGGTTGTTTGACCTGGAGAAGAAAAGACCCATGGAAGAGGGGTGTAACTAGATGACCTTTGAGGTCCCTTCCAAACCAAACTATTCTATGATTTATCCTGTGGTACTTTAGGTCAGGTAGGTATGAAAAATAGATAAAATGCATGTTTTACCTATGAATTCTTTAGCCTCTGTGAGGCATGAGGCTCAAAGGGGTTCTGACAGGCAGCATGTCCCATCCTCTCCCTACCTCAGATTTTATCCTTAATATCACTGATCATGCCCTTCTTCATGTTCCCGCCTACTCTTTTTCCCAGTACAGGTCTAGTAGTTCCTTCAACTCAGACCTAACTCTTATCCTCTGGTCATTGCCATACTAATATCTTCCTTTGACCTTGTGTTTCCAGAGGTTCTTCATCCCAACATCCCAACATCCTTCAACACCCTTAATTACGTTTCCCCTTACTACACATACTCAAATGTAGCTTGGCATCAGTGTGTTAGCAGTCCAGACACCCTCTTCATGATGAATACTAGAGAGAGAAGAACTGAAAGAACAAGAGAGAGTTCACAGATAGCAATTCCTCAATATGTACCTCACTGAAATCACTACCATCTACTCTCAGCAATAGGAACTGCTGCCCCTGCTCCATCTGCTTTGCCTTCTCTGTCCTCTGAGAAGAAGGTATATCCACCAGGAGCCTGTTGGACCAAGTTCATTCAGTGCATCAAGAGGAAGTTAAATCCTCAAACTTCTCTGTTTCAATGCACTTCAAGTTATTCTACTTACAAGCTGATATGATTATTTAATGTGTTCGGGTTTTTTTAATTGAATTTTGTAATTTTTATCTGACTATAGATTCCTTAGAGCCTTTCCACTCAAGTAATTAGCAGGAGGACAGTTCCCATTTAAAGTCTTTGTAGCTGTAGTTTTATTCCTTGCTATGAAAAATTACTTTTGGATCAGACGCTAAACAATCTTTTTTGATTATTTATCTAAAACTAAAAGCAGGAAATGATTCATTTGATTTCTGCCAAAACTGGAGTGTTGCCACTTTTAGCTCAGGAAGAGTAGGCTTCCTTTGGCAGCCTTTGCTTGCATGATGATGAATGAAGTTCTATGTTTAGAGCTAGCTAAAATTTTATAGAGTTTAAAAAGGCAGTCTAAACATGTTATAGGGAGTGGATAATTTTTTTTAGATAACTATGCCATAAGTTTTCAAGCTCTGCCACAGCAATACCTTCAATATACACAAAGAATCACAGAAGCACAGAATTTTTTGGGCTGGAAGGGACCTTAAAGATCATCGAGTTCCAGCTGCCCTGCATGGGCAAGGACACCCTCCACTAGAACAGGCTGCTCAGAGCCTGATCCAGCTTGCTTTTTTAACACCTCCAGGGATGGAGCCCCCACAACATCTCTGGGTATCCTGTTCCAGTGTCTCACCACCCTTACACTGAAGAATTTACACCTGAGAGGACTCTGGAAAAAAAAAAAAAAAAAAAAAAAAAAAGTCTTTAAATACATGAAAATGCACTATTTGTCATAAAAAGCACATAATTCCCTTAAAGTGAGTGCATGCTCACTGTTACATTACATAGAGGAAAACATAAATGCCCCTCCTTGTCCTAATGATATAGCACCCAAATGACATGTATTCATTTGTCATTGAGAAGCATAGACCACTATGGAATGTACAGCACAATAAAACCCACTGTAGACCTAAGTGGCAACTGCTACCTACTGATGAACAGAAAAATCTTTGAAGTCTTGACAATATAAATATTTGTCTGTGCTAAGAGTTATAGTAGTTCACTCATGGTACCATAGTTGTGGGAAGGGAATTGTGTAGAAATGATGCATTTCTATCTGATTAAATAATTCAAATAACTTTCAAAAATTATTATTATTTTTACATAAATCAGTCTCACTGGATGGCATTTGTCATTCAGACAAACTTATTTTCTGGGTCTGAAAGTAAACAGACAAGTTAGAGTAATTCAGGACTTTCTTACATATATTTTGCACTCAATTTTAGTGTCCTCAACTCTATCCTTACCTATATTTGCACACCAGCTGCCTTTGTGATATGCTGGAGCACTTCTCCTGAGTGTTTCCTTTGATAACACCCTGACAGACTTCTGAAGTGGTGTGCTCTGATGGGCTACCTCTCATGTTGAGAACAGTTCCCTCATCGATGTACCTTTTCTACCTCCACGAGTGTCCTCAGATCTGGACAAGTGCTCTCAGAAGCTTTTCACTTGATTGAATGGTCACATCCAGATGGTGGTGGTCAGTGGCTCAATGTCTAGGTGGAGACTGGTGACAAGTGGTGTCCGTCAAGGGTCTCTTTTGGGATTGGTACTGTTTAATATCTTCATCAATGATAGACAGTGGGATGAAGTGTATGCTGAGCAAGTTTGCAAATGACACCAAGATGAGTGGTGTGGTTGACGTGCCTGATGAAATAGATGCTATCCAGATGGACCTGGATAAGCTTGAGAAGTGGGCCCATGTGAACCTCATGAAGTTCAACAAGGCCAAGGGCAAGGTCCTGCACATGGATCAAGGAAACCTTCAGTATCAATACATACTGGATGATGAAGGGATTGAGAGCAGGCCTGTCAAGAATGATTTGGGAGTACTGGTGGATGGCAAGCTGGATGTGAGACAGTAACATGTACTTGCAGCCCAGAAACCCACCTGCATGTGTCATAGAACAAGCTGTAAAGGGTTAAAAATAAATTTTTTAAAAGCCTTTGGTGTTCATCTTTATGACTCACAGTCTCTCAGTTGTCCCCCCAGTGGAGAAGATAAGCACTCTCTGCCAATGCATGTGTGAGATATTTTAAGTGACCTGGTCCAAAAGGCTTTGTCCCATTTCTCACCACATACACTTTCAGATGCTGTGTGGGCTATGTGGGATTTCCCTCTGTTCTGTTACTGAAAATCAGAAATGCTCACCTCTGTGGTATGCAGACTGAAAAATTGTGCAGAGTTGGCCAAAACTGCTGGTGAACTTATGGCCATTCCCCACTGATGGAAAAATAAAACCAAAATGAATGTAAGGAAATCAATTGCTCCCTGAAGACTCTGCTTTCCTCTCATCTCTTAACCCCTTTCTCCTCTTTGGCTGCCAGTCACCTTGAGTTTTCTCCTTCCTAACTTGAACTGCCACAAAAGAGAGTCTTAATGGTCTAGCCACACGCTTTTCTTTCTTACATCCAAGGTTCCCAAATAAAAACTTCCTCAAGCTGTGTGCTATGCATCTGCTGGTAGATGTGCTCTCAAAGGAAAAATCCTTTATATCCCTGTTTCCATCAGAGACCAGTCCACTGACATCTTCCATCTTAATGTCCAACACTCAGGTATAACCCCATTTGTGGAGTTACCTCAGGCTGGCTCCACCTCAGGCTAAGGAAATGGGCATGATCTCCAAGGCTGCATTCAAACCCTCCGTTTTCTCTTCCAAACTCTCTTTGAGCACAACAGCACATTTTGTTTCCTTACAATTTTAGATTTGTTCACTCAAGGAATTCAGATCGAAAGAAAGGAGATATTTTCTTTGCTGTCTTTCTCTTAGGTTACTCTCTGAGGACATAAGAGACTAAATATATCAAAGCTGCAAGAGGCAAACCCTGAGAAAAACCTTTACTGTTTTTCCTCAGAAACAGCTCTTTGAACTACTCCTTAATGAGGAGTACACTGAAATTAACTCTACAGAAGGAAATTCTTTATCTAGTTATCTAAATATCTTCATCTAATTTAAATATTCTTTATCTAAATATCTAAAATTATTTATCTAATTTCAGGTGCAATATACAATTGTTAGTCAGAATAATGATCAAGGAAGCAATGACTATTATTTATTTTTGTCATATACGTATCTAATCTATCACCCCAGCCTCATTAGGAAGAAGGCAGGTATGCAGGGCAGATTGCGGAATTCTGTTTCCTATTAACTTACTAATGTTTACATTTCCATTGGTGGGATGAAAACAGTGTATTGGGAAAAAAAGAAGTAGATGGTGTAAAAACTATTTTGTGAAGAGAGTGGCTATGACGTCATATTCTTCTGCAACCAGCAGATGTTTCAGTGGTGTGAAAAATATTTACTCTAGCCTAGATCAGAGGGTATCCATTTATTGCCATCATTAAACTTGACTGCCTGTGTATGTCTTTACATACAAAACACATTGTTTGAAGGATGAGACTGCAATCTGCTCTGTGAGCTCAAAGCCTTTAGACTCAGCCTGGAGTTCCATACACTGCAGTTTCATTGATTAACCAAGACTAGGAAAGCACAGGACCTTGTCAAAAGACCATGGAAAGCTTGTATCTGTGGAGAAATATTCATCACCTCCATAACTGCACTCACCGGATGCGAACAGTCCAGTTGTCTTGTCTCTTGGGAAAATGCTAGAAGACTGATCAATCAACACGGACATGGCCTGATCCTTAGAAGTTTCCAAGCTTCTCAAAGCCTGGAAACCTCCTTTTTCTTTCCTTTTAACATAGTTTCTGAAGTTTTGATTTTTTGACCATAGAAATACTCAGACTGAGAAGGACAGTAAGGTGATGTAGGGGCAAAGAGCTCTTTTCTGTATTATTATATAACTAAAATTGATTAAGACTTTGCAGGTTTATTCAAAACAATTCCTCTGAAGCTCTAAAATGGAGAATATGCATTCCCAGTAAGAATCCCAGTTGCAGCAGAGGGTTTCTCTTCCTCTCTTTGAAATGGTGATTTTTTCCTTTCCAGAAGACAGGAATCTCACCTTTCTCTGCTAATTCTATGTAGAATTTTTTATTATGAATTATTTAACCTGCCTTTCTCATACATAAGCTGTAATGTTTTTTTTTTCATAAATAGGATTTTTGGAGGTTTATTTTTACACTCGTCCTCCAGAATAATTCTTGCAGGCCACTGGCATTACAGTAGGCTTTTTTGTTATGCAGCACCCTCATCATGCTAGGTTTTATTTCAGCACAGAATAAAAAAATTATCCCTATCACAAAATAAACTCATCTATTTAGGGGGGACAGGAGAGGAAGGAAATATCTCCATTCAGACATGAATAAAGCCTAATTCTTTGGCTACAATATTTAGCTGTGATCATTGAGCCATCATTTTTAATGGAGGACAAATGGACAACAAATGGGGAATACCTGCTTGCAATGCAGGGTCACTTATTCCAATATAGATGAGTTTGTTTATGCAGCCAGTATTAAAAGTAGCACAGCTTCACTTCTCAGAAGACTTCCCCCTCACTTTCTTTCCAGGACAATGTTTTTTCTCCCAGTTCAGGGCTACATTCCTACTACGAAGTCTTTAAATGTTAACTCAGAACAGGTTAAACAGAGGCACTTTGGCAAAAACTCCCATGCTTAGCATGCAGTCTATAGATAGAGGGGTGTTTCTTCACAGAACTCCAGCAGGAAGGCTCCTTAAGCATCAAAGTAGGCCTGAATACGGGAATAGGTTTTGGTTTTGCTGCACTCACAGGTATGGATTTCATATATTGTGAAAGAAAGGTAAAATTGGACAGAAAATCTTTAACAAGCTCCAGCTTGTGCTTTTAATATGAATTCTGAAGAGTAGGAACATATGGAACTGCTTTGTAGACTCTTCTGGGCTAGACGTCTGTTTTAACTGCGATTGCAATGGACTTCAAGCACTAGATAAATAAAATACAGAAATAAAGTACATTTCTTCAGTCAATATTGACTGTTACAATACCACAATCTTTAGGACTGCAGCCTAAAAAACTCCTCCTTCGGCCTTAACTAAGTTCTTACTTTGTCACCAGTTTGACTTCTCTTTCCAACAAAAATGTGAAGCTACTTATGCATTTTAAAATAGCCCTTCTCATCTGGGAATTTCAGAGACTAACATAGTATCATAGAGGCAATTCATGATTATGTGATTAACTGTCTTCAGTGTTTTCAAACATTTCCTTGTTAGGTAGACTACTTGTTGTAATTAAAAGTCTGTATATTTACAAAAAGAGACCAGCATTAAGCGGAAACACCTGAGACTTCTGTAGGCGAAGCTCATCCTATGAAAAACTGCTGTTTAATGGTGGAATAAGAATTCACATAAATGTACTTTAACTTCAATATTGCCCTTATCCTCCTGGTGCTGCTGGCACATGGACATACTTCCTTTACCTACTTCATCAAGGGTAATCACTGTTAAAGTTCCTCTGGAGATATGCTTGGCAGCTCTAGGACCCTGATGTGAAGCTGCATTATATATTTTCCAGCAGTAACACCTAGACTTGTGGGTTGGCTCCTGTAGTGGTGATAGTTAGTTGTTTCTGTTGATGGATGCCTCTGAGGCCGCCCTGCTGTTTGATTACACTTCATACTAGATTGATTCTTGAGTCATTTTGGTTTTTTAAACTTTCCTTCTGACTAAAATGTGGAACTACTTAAAATGCATGTTAAAATAGCCCTTGTCTGGGAATTTTAGAGACTAGCATGCTATCCTAGAGGCATTTGTTTATAATTTTTTTAGGCAGAGAATGATCCTTAGTCTCAAAAAGCTTATGAATTGTATTAGAAACTGACACATTCCATCATCCAAGTAATTAAGACAGAGGAATAAACAAACTCACAAATCCAGAAAATGTCACTAGTTGTCTTTTTAGCAGGATATCGAGAAGTATTATAATATGTGTTAAAACACCAGACTTGCATTATTTAATCAGATTTCTCTTGACATGTAAATGTATGTCTGCATGTCTGTCACATGCTAATGGAAACAATTTCCATTCTAAACCCACTATTTTCACCCACCCCTATCACAATGCTTTAGAAATGTAATTTATATCTAGCTACCTGATGCCCTTCTAAGGATAAGCATTACAAAAACAAAAGCTGACTTGAAATAATATCGGAAAGTCTGGAAAATTAAACAGCCTGAAGTTAGAAAACAGAATCATAGAATAGTTTGGGTTGGAAAGGACCTTAAAGATTATATCGTTCCAACTGTTACAAAAGTATTATATTGCCCCCTACTTATTTAACTGAATACTCCTATGTCAAAGAACTTGAGCCCTTTACGTACACATTTGGATGGTACAGATTGAATGTGCAACTATTCAAAATTGTATTTAATCTTTCTCTTACTTGCGGCTCACTTTTCAATCCTAGCTCCAAATACAGAGTGCTGCTTACCTCAAGAACATGTCTAAGAGGGTTTCTATTTTTCTACGATGGATTTTGTCACCTGAATTGATCTTCATAGTGTCTTTACTATTCCCTGATTACACAGGAGGAACTCAGAACTGGTCAATCTGACATATTTGCCTCAGCCATTGTCTGAATTCCAGGTGACATATGTTGGGTCTGTAGAGTGCTGTGCTTTGCTCCTATGACTAAAACAGTGTTGAAAACATGCAAGAATTTGACTGTTGCTGAACAGTGCTTGCACAGCACCAAGAATTTCTCTTTTTCCCACTCCCTCTACCCCTGTCCAGTGAGTGGGCTGAGGGTGCACAAGAGACTGGACACAGTGGACACTGCCAGATGTACTGACCTGAACTGAACAAATGGGGTAGTCCAGACTGTGTAATGTCATACTCAGCAATATAACTGCGATAGCTGAAGAGGTGGAAGATTTTGTCTTCCCAAAATAGTCATCATTTAGAGACTGTTTTGGCAGTGGTCCACTTGTGGGAGGTAGAGTGATTGATTTTGTGTCATTTCTGGGGTTATTTCTCTTTCCTTCACTTACTGACTTTATCTCAACTCACAGGTTTTCTTGCTTTTACTCTACCTATTCTCCCACTACTCCTGTAGGGATTAGGTGAGCAGTTGTGTGGGTACTTGACTGCTGGCCATAAAGACAATACAGGTATAGGTTTTCTTTTCTTATTCAATGAGGGCAACCCATATTCCAGGGTAAGTTTTTTTGGTTGAGTTTTCTTGGGTTTTTGTTGTTGCAAGTCAGGCTGAAATCAGCAGCACATAAAAGTGATCTAATTAAAGTTCTTGTCTCTGTCAAAATTTATAATAAAGAAGAAAAGCTGGCAGGAAAAAAGTGATGTCCTTTATTATGCCAGTATTTTCTCTTTCTATGTGTCTAGCTTCTCTAACATCCTTAACTACCATGGCTACAACAATGTTTACACAGGAGAGGAAAGGCTTTGGTTATTGCACTGATGCCTAAGATACACTGACTTTATTTTGGAGGCAGAGGAACGGATTCATTATATAGAATCATAGAAACGTAGAAAGTTTTGGTTTGGAAGGGACCTTAAATATCATCCAGTTGCAATGCCCTTGCATGGGCAGTGACACCTCTCACTAGACCAGGTTGCTCAAAGCCCCATCTGACCTGGCCTTGAACATTTCCAAGGAGGGGCCATCCACAGTTTCCCTGGGCAACCTGTGCCAACATCTCACCAGTTCAACTACAATAAAATAGCTTAATTAATAAAAAATGTCCTGTTTTTTTCTGCACACATATTTCCACTGACACATATGTAAAACTGATGGCTAGAAAAAAAATAGCACTCATAACTAGAAGCAGTGCATAGTTCCCCAAAACAAAACACTCTCTTCTTTGAGGGCTGAGAGATGCCACTGGTTGGAACACAGAGTTTCCTTGCATTTTGCCTGATGTATTATTACATCTTGTAAAGGAGATGCAGCACAGAAAAGCCACAGGATCAGTAGATAATTTTAAATATATATATTTGAAATTCCATAATGCTGTCTTGGAGCACTTATTTTGGAATTGCTGTATTGCAACAAAGCTAGTTTTGATAATTATGCCAGTTACAAAAAAGAGGAAAAAGAGAACGGAGAACTCAAGCTGATGCTGAACAGCATGAGTGTGAAAGTTCAGTCAGTGTGTACAGTGCTATTGCTTCATATAAAGAAGAAACCAGCACATGGGGAAACTCTCCTCTTTGGCCATCAAAGCACTTCATATATTCACAGTGTGAATTTACACAAATATTTATGTAATGAAGTACAGCAGAGCAGTAGTAGTTAATATTTGTTACATTTCAACAGCAAAAAGAAAAGGTAGCATGGACTGAAACCAGTCTCATATGTTCTAACCATTCCCTTATCTGCCTCCTATTTATTTTATTTTGTTGTTTTTCATAACATCCCAGGAATCTTTCACTTTTGCTCCTTTGTAACAATCAAGGAAAACATATATACAAAAAATTAGGCAATCTATGACCAACAGGTAGCTTTGGGACTTTGTTGGCTTTTTGGAGTTTGTTAATCCTTTTAAAGCAATAAGAAAAAGAATTATAAATGGAAAGTGAATGTTCAGAGATGCAAACAACTTCAAGAACTTCAAGAACAACTTCAATTCAATTTCAAGTATCACATTAGGTAATAAATTGCTTCTAAAATATTGTTGTATTTTTTGGATCTGTTAAGAAATTGACCCTATATCAGGAACCTGTGGTCCTTTTAAATTTTCAAGGGATAATACAGTTGATTTTGCATGAACCTTCAAGAATTACTATTTCCTGTCCAGTGGTTTTATTTTCATTTTGATAATGAAACACCAATAAAATTTAAGGGTTTATTGGGGAGAGGGGATTTAGTACTAGCACCTGGCAACTATATGAAATGCTTACTGAACTAAGGATTAAAAATCAGCATTCCTGTGATTTTTTTTCACTCTGTCATTTATATGTGGGGTCAGGGAGATCAGCTGGTGTGCAGGCTGTGAAGGTGAGGGCAAGCAGGGAAAGGCTGCAGAGCGGTTGCTCAAGAAATCATCTAAGAGATGGAGGCAGCTGCAGCCAAGAATTCCTACAAACTTCAGTAGCTTTGAGGTGAGGGCACTGAAGCTTGTATCTACAGAATCTTCTGGAAAAAAAAAAAAAAAAAAAAAAACAACTTTTAAGCAAAAAATAATCATAAAATTTGAACAGATAAAGGCTGCTGAGATTTTAGCCATATCATCCAAAACCACTTATTCAAAAACAATGAGCACTTTTTCTTGCTATGAGCTCAGTATACTCTGTCTGTGGCACTTGGATAGGGAACAGCTTTTCAAAACAGTAGTACTAGAAGAGTTCTGAAAAAATGAAAATCTTGGATTTGGGTCTTGCATAATGTTAATGCAATGTCATGAACAGAGGCTGTGATTTCCAGAGGCAGCAAAATGTCAGACAGTGAAAGCTTAAACACAAATATATTGTTGTCAGACCACATTTAAAATAAGCTTAGAAGCTACCATGTCATGGATGTCATGAAGTGTAGAGAGCAGTTATTTGTAAAGCTCCAAGCACTTGGATTAAAAACTTGGTTTATTAGTATTTACTAATAATATAATTGTAGAAAGCAAAAGAAAAGCAGAACACCAATTACAGAGATTTTCTTGTATAAGTTCAGAGACCATTTCTAAACTAGATGTAATGATCTCTGCTTTCTAAGATTCCTAGTACATAGGGCTCAATATAACGATAAAAACATTGTTAATTTAAAACACTAAATATTGGGATAAATTGAAATGTCTTCAGTTTACCTGCCCTAAATATTCAATGCAGAAATAAATAGATTCCCCAGTATTTTCTATGATAAAGGATAATATAAATTAAAAATAAGAAACACAAACAGGACTGGACAATTTTTAAGCTTTCTGATAAGTTATTTTAAAAAAACCTTCCAGACACCTTGTGCAACTCACCTATTTTCGAAATCCTCAGGAACTCAGATTAAGCTTTATCACAAATAGAAAACTGAGTTGTTTTCAAAAACCAAGGTGTACACTGACTCTTTCATGCTATATGCCTTTCTACTCCTGTGGTCAAGTACCTTGCAGTTATTATCGCTTATTTGTTCAAGTGGTGAGGAAATATTAAATATCACAAGTTCTCAGCAGAGACTGGATAATAATTATCAACAGATGGCTGGCAGTAGGGTTTTGAGCAAGAGAGAGAAGTTGCCCTTCCTTCCAAAACACTTCTCTAAGAGAAGAACTAAGCAACCCTTTGGTGACAATTTTGGTTAAAATCAGATTTAAGTTAACTACCTGTTTCCTCACCATGATTTTTGTGTTACATTAACCCTTGCTTATTTAGCTGTGATGAGCAAGAACAAACACTGTATGTACTGCCTTTCTCATACTAATGATATTTACATTTGAAAAACCCAAGAACTCATAATTTGCTCTCCTCTTAAAAGCAATAACACTGTTGAGTAATCAGATGTACAATTTTACAACACTGTCTAAAGCTTCTATACCCATGCGTCTTGAATGACACCTCAGAATATATGGAAATACACAGTGGGACATATCCTCCACTGAAGTTATTGATGGAGTTAAGATAATTTATTCCAGGCTCCCTTTACATGTGATATGCTTTGTTTTCAGAACATGTGGCTAATCAAACCACTAGACCCTGTGCTATTTGCTTCACAAATCAACCCTTCCCTAAATATTATTTAAGCCTGTCTGGTTTGCAAATGCTGGGAAAAAGTAAAGACAGTAAAAATTGTCATTCTACCCATCCCACTCCATTTTAATTTTCCTTGTGTATATGAAAGGCTCCATCTGGGTATCACACTCCAGGAGCCTCAGTTAGAAACCCTGCAGAAGCCCCAGAAAACTAATTCTTAAGGCTAATCCCAGGGTTTCTGCAATGCAAAAAAAAACACAGATGTATTTTCTCTTATTAAATCCAATCTTTATTTGTGGTCTGCTACAGAAAAAAGTGCTTTAGAGATCATTACAGAAAGATGACTTTTACACTCCTTATATTACTATGTTTGGTATGGAGAGCCCACACAAGAACTCCCAAATTATTGTAGCTATTTGGTCATAGTTT
>NW_009954194.1:2251769-2303524 GCF_000747805.2 Chaetura pelagica | reverse complement strand
CCTGCTGATTCCTGCTTTACCCCACAATACCTCACAAATTCACCTGGAGGCAGTTGGAAGATGGAGGAATTTGTCTTCACCAACCACAGGTGCCCAGCACTGTGCTTTACTCACACCAGCAAGTCCCTGTGCTGACAGAGGCCCCAGTGCCACTGCTTGCCACATGTGAAGCCTGACTGGAGCAACTGGTAATTAGGGTCCTAAATACACAGGGCTTGTCATGACACAAACTATATCCAACAAAGAGCTCCTAAGTCAGCCTGAGATCAGCTGCATCATCCTCCTACCTCTCCCATCCAGAGCAGATCTGGAGAGGCCTTCATCCAAAGCACCCCAGCTCATCAGCAAGGCTGCCTCTGGTTTATGTTCTCTGTTGCATTTGGATAAAGCTCTCTGGAGCTTGATTATTGATTATTCCTTCCCCATCACCAAAAAAAAAAATAAACCAAAACAACAAACCACACAGAAAAAAAAACCCACCACACATACAAAAAAACCAACAACAAAACACAAAAACAAACAAACAGACAAAACCAAAACAAAATCTTTGAAATTTGTGCTGAGTTGTTAAATAATCTTATTTCACCAAAAGTTGCAGTTATTTTCTCTCAGAATCGGACTGAGGATAAAAGCACCACACAGCTCTTGTCTGCTTCCAGGTGAATATCCCTTCAAGATACTATCATAGAATCATAGAATCATAGAATCCTAGGGGTTGGAAGGGACTTCGAAAGATCATCTAGTCCAACCCCCCCTGCCAGAGCAGGGTCACCTAGCGCACATCACACTGGAGCGTGTCCAGGTGGGTTTTGAATGTCTCCAGCAAAGGAGACTCCACAACCTCCCTGGGCAGCCTGTTCCAGTGCTCTGTCACTCTCACAGTAAAAATTTTTTTTGGATATTCACCTTGAACCTCCTATGCTCCAATTTACACCCATTACCCCTTGTCCTATCACTGGTCACCACTGAGAAAAGCCTAACTCCATCTCCCTGACACTCACCCCTTACAAATTTGTAAACATTGATGAGGTCACCCCTCAGTCTCCTTTTCTCCAAGCTAAAGAGACCCAGCTCCCTCAGCCTCTCCTCATAAGGGAGATGTTCCACTCCCTATACTATTTTAGATATAGTGGCTTGAGTGTGTATTGGTTAAAGTCCACTTGACATTAACATCAAAACAACAATAAACTAAAGCTCAAAGTCAAGGTCAAGCCTGTATGGGTTGGTAAAACATTCTCCAGTTATTTCTTGCTTCTAAAACACTACTAAGCAAAGGAGATTCCCTTCTCTCTCTTTTATGAGAAGCCACGGAAAACAAAATCTACCTGATTCCCTGCTGATTCCTGCTTTACCCCACAATACCTCACAAATTCACCTGGAGGCAGTTGGAAGATGGAGGAATTTGTCTTCACCAACCACAGGTGCCCAGCACTGTGCTTTACTCACACCAGCAAGTCCCTGTGCTGACAGAGGCCCCAGTGCCACTGCTTGCCACATGTGAAGCCTGACTGGAGCAACTGGTAATTAGGGTCCTAAATACACAGGGCTTGTCATGACACAAACTATATCCAACAAAGAGCTCCTAAGTCAGCCTGAGATCAGCTGCATCATCCTCCTACCTCTCCCATCCAGAGCAGATCTGGAGAGGCCTTCATCCAAAGCACCCCAGCTCATCAGCAAGGCTGCCTCTGGTTTATGTTCTCTGTTGCATTTGGATAAAGCTCTCTGGAGCTTGATTATTGATTATTCCTTCCCCATCACCAAAAAAAAAAATAAACCAAAACAACAAACCACACAGAAAAAAAAACCCACCACACATACA
Source organism: Chaetura pelagica (assembly GCF_000747805.2). Classification (NCBI taxonomy): domain Eukaryota; kingdom Metazoa; phylum Chordata; class Aves; order Apodiformes; family Apodidae; genus Chaetura; species Chaetura pelagica. The sequence goes on along the minus strand of NW_009954194.1, from coordinate 2,301,702 downwards.
AAAAAACCAACAACAAAACACAAAAACAAACAAACAGACAAAACCAAAACAAAATCTTTGAAATTTGTGCTGAGTTGTTAAATAATCTTATTTCACCAAAAGTTGCAGTTATTTTCTCTCAGAATCGGACTGAGGATAAAAGCACCACACAGCTCTTGTCTGCTTCCAGGTGAATATCCCTTCAAGATACTATCATAGAATCATAGAATCATAGAATCCTAGGGGTTGGAAGGGACTTCGAAAGATCATCTAGTCCAACCCCCCCTGCCAGAGCAGGGTCACCTAGCGCACATCACACTGGAGCGTGTCCAGGTGGGTTTTGAATGTCTCCAGCAAAGGAGACTCCACAACCTCCCTGGGCAGCCTGTTCCAGTGCTCTGTCACTCTCACAGTAAAAATTTTTTTTGGATATTCACCTTGAACCTCCTATGCTCCAATTTACACCCATTACCCCTTGTCCTATCACTGGTCACCACTGAGAAAAGCCTAACTCCATCTCCCTGACACTCACCCCTTACAAATTTGTAAACATTGATGAGGTCACCCCTCAGTCTCCTTTTCTCCAAGCTAAAGAGACCCAGCTCCCTCAGCCTCTCCTCATAAGGGAGATGTTCCACTCCCTATACTATTTTAGATATAGTGGCTTGAGTGTGTATTGGTTAAAGTCCACTTGACATTAACATCAAAACAACAATAAACTAAAGCTCAAAGTCAAGGTCAAGCCTGTATGGGTTGGTAAAACATTCTCCAGTTATTTCTTGCTTCTAAAACACTACTAAGCAAAGGAGATTCCCTTCTCTCTCTTTTATGAGAAGCCACGGAAAACAAAATCTACCTGATTCTCCTACAAAAGCATTTCATGCCCTTGTGCAAAATAATATAGATGACCTGTTACTACATTTTTCCAACAGATGAGTGATTTTTATGCTGGGACTAATATGTTACCACAAACTGAAAAGCAAGTAGCATCCAACAAATAAAAACATTCAATCTATTTACATACAGGAATAAATATTTTTCTTCTGAAAGATCTCAGTGATTCATTTGCCTGCATACAATGGCTATCAAATCACTGTTTAGGCAGATTTCTGAAAAGGTCTCTCAATAATATTTTCTGTGAAATTAAATGTTTTAATGTGTCACAGAAGCATTTGTTCTTGCTTTTTTCTAAATATCATAAACCCAAATTAAATGTTAACATTTTTTTTTTAAATCAGCACTTTTACCCTAGCTGATGTAATAACACAACTTTACATATTTTCATATAAAAAAATCTTTCAGTTTTAAAACATCCTTTAATCACTGTATTTGGTATTTTTACACGTGTTTCAATAAAAGAAAGGTCTATCCAATGAATTCCCCTCTAAAAACACTAGCAAATTTGGAAGTTGAACATCAGGTGACCAAATAAAAGGCTCTCTGCACCAACAGGACAGGGTGGAGTAGGTAACTGTGAGCAGTAGCAGATAAAAAGCTGCATGTCCTGGACCTCATGTGGGCACCCTGCACACACAGGCACACACATACACTCAGACATAGATTTGGACTAGAACCTGCCAAAATCCCTGCCCGTGGCAAACCAGCCAGGCCTGGACAGATGTTCCTTTTCACATAAAAGTAGTAATAATGAACAAAAATATTTGGAAGTCCTCCAATGCCTCATACAGCATAATTTCTGTTTCTCTTCCTCACATATACCCACAACCATGCTCCTGCTCTGTGGTCCCTGTTCTCCTGTTTTTTTACCAGGGTAATATAGTTGCACCACTATGAACGAAAAGCAACATTCTGAATTATAAGTGCAAAGGAAATCTGTTTTCTTCACATCTTCTTACCTTTTCTCAGAGTGCTACATTTCATCACTCAGAGAAAGATCCCATTCATGATAGCAGTGTCATCCCACACATTGCAGTTAGGTAACTTTTTTTTTTTTTTTACCTTCTTGTTTCCCCACTGCCTGGTGTCACCTGAGATGACTAATTCAATATCTGGTACCTCAGTTTCTCCTTGAGCTGAACCCTGGAGTAAACATTTCCATGTTGAGAATCAAAGAGTATTTGAGATCAAAGAGTATTTTACACAAAGGAAGAAGTTAGTGCTCCTTATAAAAGCATAAAAGTTTGGCTTAGGCCATCTCTGACTCTGCAAGATAGTTTTCACTACTCTTCCATGACTCCAGTCTTATGCCAGCAATTAACTATTAAAATTAAGGACAAATTAGTATGTGTACTCATGTCTCCTACTAGTTGGAATCTGTTTCTTTGTCATGTTAACAGATGTGTGTGTACTAACTAGATTGCCTTGTATAACTGAAATGGGGAATGAAGCTAGTTGAATTCTTCACCAATAGGTACCACAGAGCTCCATGTGAAAACCTGACAACCTAAATTGCTATAAATGTGTTACAGTCTTCAGGGCTCTGGAATAAATCTTCATGTTTAAAATAGAATTAACTATTCTTCAAACAACGTGCATTGAAAAATTGTTCTTGTCTAAGTGGGTACAAATGAACTATTAGTAAGGCTTCTGTAAGAAAAGCAAAAGGAATAAATAGTGGGAGAATAAGCTTACTGCAACAAAGGACATGTGCTGCTCTGACTTTGAAGCTCTTCTGTGAGCAAGACATATCCTCTTCAAATGCTTACATAAAGAAATATTGAGTGCTGTCCATGATTCTGTTTAGCCGTCATTAAAAAGTCATTATTCAATAACACAAACAGCTTAGTTTCACCTCCTCTAAGGTTGGCGTTGTTTTTGGTGAGTTGTTTTTTAAGTCTGAAAAGAGGACAACACACACTGTGTGGCTACTGGACAGGAGGTGTCATTGTGGCTAGCAGAGTTTTATTTATCCTTAACCCTAAGAAGCAGTCCCTTAACTAACAGTATTCACTTTGGCCTTTCCAGTGGAAATTTAGCACTATACCTTGCTTTATTCCCAAGACGATTTTTAATGGCTACTTCTCATTACAGAGAAAAAGCTTTTTCTGAATTGGTCATGTTCCAGTGCAACAAGTAACTGCACTTACCAGGAACTTACACTGCAAACTTTCGATGCTCAGAGAAGATCCACTAGTACTGGCAAGTCTTCATGGCAGCTTGCTGGTGTTGTTTAGATGAATGACTCATTTCTGAAATAGTCAAGTGGGAAAAGGAAAAAAAAATCAGCAAGCTGCACATTGGGAAAGAAAAGAGTTTTTGTCACTAGCTATAGTCATCTAATCTAATTTTGAATATATGTGTACAGCAATAGGTCTAACATGATTAGCAAAAGTGTCATAAAGACAGAATTTAAACACACACACACACAGAGCTGGCAGCCACAATCTGTTATTATCAGAGTGAATAGCATTAATCATTTTTAATGGTCAATCTGTTAAAAAGAAGTTCTAACTGATTACTGGTGTAAAGGAAAATAAACATCATGCATACAAATCTTATTTCCAAAAAAAAACTGAATCACTTTTGTCAGGTATTTAACTTAAACCAGCAAAACAGACCATCAAGAAGGCAGCATTTAAATGGATGCCTGCAGCGATGGCCAGTCAATGGCCTCTTTATTTGTTAAAGATGGATTATTTTAAATAAATTACAGAGCACTTTCACTGAATAAACAGAGTCTCAGTGGCTGTGGCATGCTATACATGCTTAATTGAGCCACAGAAATCCTAAATGACTACTGAGCTGTGTAATGGCCTTTGATTTTGCTGATAGGACCTGATTCTTTAGGCAAAAACCAAGCCATTGAGGGCTGAAAAGCAACACTACCTTGAGGAAAATAGAAAGTTTAATCTGGAATATATACTTATAATATTTCGGAAACCACAGGGATAGAGTGTTCCAATAACTGAACACAAGGCAGCTTCAGAAGTGAACGATCTGCGTGTCATTTTTATTTGAGCTTGATATGTTAAATGTCCCAAATGTTTATGTTGTATAAGCCCACTTAAACATTGCAAAGTGCAACGGATTCATTGGCAAAATAAAAAGTATAGCTTTTTTAATCTTACGTGCTGTCTTTTTGCGTTGATACGCGCATAATGCCCACACATGTACCCAGGGGTTTTCTTAAGTAATCTGTGTAATTTGACCCCTTTTGGGGAACCTGTTGATGTGAATTATTTTGAGTGTTACCTATGGCTACTATAGGCTGAAGTAAAACATTAGGTCAGAAACCAGGAGAAGCTGCTTTAACCCTTAGTGATCATAGTGTTCATTTTGAGAATGCGTATTAGTAACTCCTGATGCTTTGGTATGCTTGTCACTTGCCCACCAAAAAAATGCCCATCTTAAATAAGTCTATTCTTGGTATACAAGACTTGCAGGATCAGATCCTTCCTCTGACATAAATGAATCCAGAGCTAATGACATATGGAATTCATTTTGACAGAAGTTATGACCTTAAATAATATTACTTCCATTTGTCAATATCTCTGCAAAATGGTTTGACATTGAAAGGCAGTTTGAAAATTACCTTGAATAACAGCAATTAAAAGAGAGATTGATATTGTTAGGCACTTTAATAATGATTGTATACCTGGATTTTCTCTAAAGAATTTCAACACTGTCGTGAGCTGATAGCACCACTGGCATGCTTATCCATATCTTAGAAAATTAAAATAACTAATATGAGATATTCTAAAGGACTATGACGAACCCTATGAAGTTGCTGAAAATAAGATCAGACTTCTTCAAAGGTTCACAAATTGGTCAATCAAGAATTCTCATCAAGCTGAAAGCTTTGGCCAAATCATCTCTGTGATTTCAGAAACTCAGATGAAGATGCAGCAGAGAAATTTGAAGATGTTCTTGGTGCAATTTAGGTTGTTCCCTTGATATTTCTCTTAATAGGTGAGAGAAGATCCCGCTGTTATGGATGTTAGCCCGTCTTGGAGGGAAACTGTCTCTTGGGCCTGGTCGCACAGCAGGGATGACACAGGGAGCAAGAACAGCTGCCGCAGCTCTCTTCAGTATCCTGGCACTGTTTTCTCAGGGAAAGGAGAAAACATTTAATGCTCTTCCCCAGTGAATGATTTTTAGTGGAATTAATGAGAAAAGAAATCTGGAATTTACAACTGTGTTGATTCATGAATGTAACAATAGGGGAAATCCTCTGAATATATGAGAGACCTTGGCAAGGGCAGAGGCTTTGCATCTTTCTCAGGCTATTCATACCAATTCAAGGCAAAATTATATTTATGATTTTTTTTGGCAATATACTTTTTTTCCTTTAGCCACAAAGACACTTTCTCAGGAGGCCACCAGTTGTGCAGAAACTCTGTGGTAAAGGTGTGTGTAAAATTCCCATAGTCTGATGCCATGTGGTCATTCCTCTCTCCACCCCAGGGATTAAAGAGCAATGTGGCAGCAGGTGTGACCATGCTTGTGCATTTTTTGTATTATAAGCCCTATAGGAATAAAGTTTTTTCCCGTGAACCCCAGAACTGAACTGGACACACTTCTATTTCCTTGGTGGCCTAGAAGTAGAACTTCATCTAAGTGATTTGAACTGGTTTCCCACAGGCCCTTTTAAAACATTTCTTTTCCAGTTAAGTATGGCTACATGCTAGCCAGCAACCCTTTCCAATGTGCATGCTGATAACTTGCAGAGACATGGATTCAAATATTCAAGTGCTTTTTATGTTTCCCTTTGGCCAGTGTGTGTAGCATCTTACAGGGATATTCACTGAAAGGATCCTTCCACCCTTTCCACAGGCCAGAAGAGCTCAAGTAATGAAGAAATTGCTAACAAAACTGATCAGGAAATATTTGCAGAAACAGGAGAGGAGCGATCGTATCTCACAGAAGAGAAGTCTAGGCACACATAAAGGCAATACAAAACAGAGACCTGAAATTACACCGTGTGTTTGTAAGGAGAAATATGATATAATTGGTTAACTGAGACTTACTTAAATCAGGAAACAGGCTTGAACATTAAAATTCTAAGACACAGTTAACAGAAAAGGCTCAATAGGACACAGGGGAAACAGCTACATGGGTGCGGAAGTATCCTAACTCCAGGAAAGAAATGCTATAACCAGTCTGGCTGCTGCAGAAAAAGCAGCTGACACAGTGGAATAATCATAAGAAACTTACAGCCCTGCAGAGACCTGTGACAGAGATCACAAAATTATTCTGCAGAGAATAGCCTGTAGCAAATTGAAATATGGGAACAAAAGGCCACTTGAGTGTCAGTTATCTTTTAAGTGAGGGAACATCTGTGGAGTTGCTCCAGATCCTGGAGATAGCCCACAAAATGTCTCTATTTTAAAAATGGAAGAGTCATGAACCAAAAGTTAAATAAAAATGTCATAATTACAGGTACCATGCATGAAAACAAGTGGGACAAATGAATCTCTTCCTGACACGAGCGAAGTTTCCATTAAATCAATTTTTCTCCTAAGTAGATAAAATTTGCAGTATCCACATCCAGATATTGGTGCTACAGGCAAAGAATCTAACCCTGCAAGAGAATGCACTGCACCTTCCACAAATCAAACCCTAGAACAAATATTGTAAGATATATGAAGAAGGATATGCTACATTTGTTTACACGGTGTCTTTCAGACCAAAACATTTCCAAGTGCTTAACTACCTATTGATCAGCACAGATGCCTTCATGAGTGTATTCACTGAGAAAAAGGTCACAGATATCCTTATGTGAGGAACTGCTATAATTAATTGCCAGGTGGAGGAGGACCACATAGGCTGTCTGCAGAAGAGGGGCAATTGATAAATGTTCCTCTTCCCTCATGCAACTTCTCTGCCAGGTCAGTGTTTTGTTTTACAAGGCAGTCAGGGAGCTAAGCTGTCTAAAAATAAACAATTTGTGGAGGATGTGCTAGTATGAGTTGTACAGGAGAAAAAATATATACAATATACCAGGCACCAAAAAAAAAAACACTTATTCAAATCTTACAGTCATTCTAGATACCTTGCAGTGGCATGATAGAGAGGTTAAGCTCTTTACTTTGTTACTACAGAAAATCAGCATCCAATTTTTAAAAGTAAGCAAAGATACTTTCACTTATTCCAATTCCAGCACCTGCCCTCACACCTAGCAACATGTTGCCTCCCAACATCCTTCCAATATTCTGCTTCATAGTGCTCTTCTGATTGAGAAAATATTGTAACAGTTTGCCCTTGGCTTCAAAAGGAAAGCAAAGAAACCACCACAAAACAACTGTACCCAAACAGAGTTAAGGTCAGGCTTTCAGACACTGATTTCTCAGTCTCCTGCTAAAGCTGTCTCCTGAACAATAACTACAGCTACTTTTAATCTCTCTCATATTTTATTGGATTATAAATCTAATTTACCTTTTATTATAATTTGTTGTCATATATATATTTTACCTGCTTTATTTATTTCAATTTTCCACTAACAATGGTAGTCGGAGCAACACTGCAGCATAGGTGTTTAAATGGATTACTAATTAGTGTAGATCCTTTTTCCCTCCATGTAGGCTGCAGGTAGCATCCTGTTTCAGCCTTCAGCAATGCAAATAAGCTGATGTTGGCACAGTATATCATGAACTGCTCTCCAGTCATTTCCTTAATGACTTGCTAATTTTCCTCTCCATATCCTCCTCATGACACACTGGAATCTCATATGCTTATGCAGCCCAATGCAACTGAGAACACAGCCCATGTCGATAGCCCCATGATTTTGGTTTTATGCCAGCTCTTGTTTCTCTTTTTTCCCCTTCAGGAATCTGCTTCAGAGTTTTAATTTAATCTCTGATGGTGGAATAAATATAATTATTTAGGTATTTAATTTCTCTATCTGATGTGCCTCCTGCTAATCTGCAGCTGCCTGAACTTTGTGTTTTATGTCAAAAGCCAGAGATTAATGCTTTTATTTTCTGTTCAGCATTTCAATCTTGTTTGCTTGATTTCCTCAAGTAAATGTTATGCAGTTCCTAGCCAAATCCTTTTTAATTTTTTTTTAATTTTTTTTAATTAAGAATGAAAGAATATGTATCCTTGAACTTACCCCCAGAACATTGTTTAATACATGCTGCATACAATGTAATCTTTCTTGGATTTGAAGACTACTTCCAATGAGTTTCAGAAGCATTCATAGCTGAAAAGTACCATTGTATCCCAGGGTATAGTAATCTCCTTAAAACTCCAGAAATAACAAGAAAATTGTTTTTCTTTTGTATCATAACACTGGGGCTTACCAGACTAATTCAGTAGGACTCTGATTCCAAAACTTATATTTTCTTATCTGTCGACTGCAATAATCGTGCTGTGCAACCACAGACCTGGATACTAAGGTGTGTTTTGACTCAGTAATACCACGTGGTGTAGATAGAAAGTACTTAGGGCTGTCCTCATGGGTAGTGTATCTAGTAGCAACTTCCCAGGAGGATCTGCTCTGTTGGCAGAATGCTTGTTAATGGCATGGCCTCTAGTTTCAGAAAATGGCAGAACGCTGTGGCCTTTCCAGCGTCAGGTTGCACAACAGCTCAGGGTACTTTTCAGTGAGTAGAGAGCCCTGAAATGTACCTGTCAACTATGCAGAGACTGTGATATATAAATCTCATACATGAGTGTTTTATCTTGGCCTGGTGACCAAACTAAAGTATATTAGTAACCATGAATTGTCAAAAATTCAATCTGCAAGTCCGGGGGGTTTTGTGGGTTGTTCTTTGGGTTGTTAGGGTATTTTTGCAACGCTCAGTAAAGCAAAATAGTTTCTCTGGTTTTGTTTCATTTTTAATGTATTTTAATATAAAAGCCATGTATTTGATCTCCATCCCCATATCCAATGACTGACACTGTCACCTGGAAAAGAAGGAATTCAGATTCCAATTTTCTTTCTTTAAAGGCCCAAAAGAATTCTAGCCAGTTGAATGATGTGTTACCCCACATTTACAGCTGCCTAGTGTAGGCACTGCTTTTCAATTTTCACTGGCGCTTACTGGTTTTGGTCAGCAATTGGTCAGCAACTCATTCCACATTGTACCTGAGCTGACTCCCATTTTGCTAGTTTGATTTCACAACTAGCAAGAACAAAAGCAGTTTGGATGGATGCTTGGATTTTTTTTTCATATCATCTGATTGGCAGCAGTACCAGAGGAAATACATTCATACTGGGTGTATGATGCCAATGCTGCAACAAACCTGCACAGTGGATACATCCAGATGGAGTTTAATCAGCAACAGGGACCCAGGAGCTGAGGCAATGAGATTCCTTGCTGTTGCAGAGGATTAGAAATAGAAAGAAAAGTCTGTGCCAAAACTGCAAATCTTTGCAGCTACAATATCAACAGTAAGTAAGGGCTGAGAACAAGAGAATGAGTCCAAAATACAAATTTCAAAAAGAAGAAGACTTTTATTTTTCTATTGCATTTGTGTTTTTTTTCTTATGCAGTTTTAAAAACATAGCCATGTATTATATGAAATACATTGCTGAATTCCCCTGCACTACTCAGATCACCCAACAGTCTCTTGCAAACCAATATTTACTACATAGTGTGTTTTTAAAGAAAACCTATCAGTGAAGCAAACCACATTCTGGTACATGTTGGACTACTTTTGTAGTTTAGGACATGAGGGACTTTTTTTTTTTTTTCTCATTTTGGAGGTAACCTAAGGAGGTGGACCACAGCCAGGGAAATAGTTAAGAGAATGGACAAGAAACATAAGAGAAGCAGAAAGAACTAGCATGACAAAACACAAAGGAAAAGAGTTGGCAAACAACAAATGAGAGCCAGAAATGCAACAAAGATTTGGGGAAAAAAATGTTTATTTTATTTTAAATTAATACCAAGCTAGAATCTATAACCGTGGTACAAATTGCTCAGTGTCCCATACAGTGCCAATATTATGCCATTCATTATACATGCAAGTGTATTATTTCTAGTTCCCTAGGTTAAAAAAATGCTTTCCATGTATTCTTTTATATTTTAAACTGTGTTTTGTCACTGCGATAGTGCCAAAGGTTTTTATTCATCCAAACTCAATAATAACTACTCATTTTCCTGGCTGCAGACTGGGAATATGGTTACTATTTTGTACAGGTAATTCTTCTTTATTAAAGGACTACTCTAAAATTTTGATTCATCTGTATTTCAGGATCTTTCCCAAAATTGTGTTTTCCCCCGTGAGAAAAGTTTTTCTATTAAACTTTATTCTTATTCCTAATTCCCACTATTGAGATGAAAAGTTTATGATCAATATTACACACTTTATTCTCAAAAAAATTCAAAAAATAAATCAAGACATGGAAGTTAAATCTACCTTCTCAGCATCTTTACCCATCCACTTGCAATCACTGCAAACACACTGTTATTGCCTGACTTTTCTTGTGGCTTCTCAACAGCAGCTATGGAGAGGGGTTAGACAGAGATGACAGTGTCCAGAAACCAACAGCAGAGTAAATCATGATAGAGGAAATAGCTCCAAGTTCTCTGGTACTTCTTATTCCCATTCCTTTCCACCTCACATCCACTGACAGAGAATCTAAATGACTGTGACTTGACTCTGGTTCAAGGTTCATGAAAACTTCTCAAAGATCTAGAAAATTATCTAGCTCCATAGATTGAGGGTATTTGTTCTGTCTTCATGACCACTCTCAAACAAAGGCAGAAACCCCACAGCCACCTCAGGGCACAGCAAGACCCCACATCACCCTCCATGGGCACTCTCCATGTGCTGAGCTGCAGCTCCATGGGACGGCCACACCCCATGTACACAGCAGCTTGGATTGACCAGCAGCCATGGGTGGCCCAAAGACTTTCCTGACAGCCACAGCAAAACCAGGAGGATACTACAGAAACAAAGCCAGAGCATGTTCTATTGCAGCTTGCTCAAAGCAAGTGGAACTAGTAGACTAGAGTGTTAACAGTTTACATGCTAAATACAGAGTATAATGGAGACATCTACCCCTGAGAAAGTATTTATTTTTTGTTTATTTAATGCACCATCCTTAAATTACTAGTTCTAGAAGATACAGCCTGAAGAACCTTTTCTGTACTAGCAGTCAAGCATCCCAGCTTTGATAAAAGACTCAGCAAGACTATTTCCTGAACTTTACTTGGTTTTGACTTCTGTAAGTCTAGACAATAAAGTATAGTGATCAAGGAGAGACTATGCCTTCCCATTTCATGGTTTAATCCTCCAAACTGAGGGGAAAAAAAACCCTATATTACTGCCTTATGCTTTCCTTAGTATTTTAAAATCACATTGGCATCATAATATGGAGAAATGCAGGCGCATTTATCCTCTGTTGAAAATAAATTCTTTAGACAACACACCAAGGGGGGGAAAAAAAAAAATAAATGTTTGTAATAAACCTCCACTTGCTCTATCTTCTCTAGGAAAGAATTTTTCTTCTATCAGATGATCTATTATCAGAGTCATGCTTAAGAGGAAGATTTTCTCCAGGTTCCATCCTTCAAAAACATAATAGTAATTAAGACTTTTTTGGAGTAAACAAACTACAGAATGGAAGTTGATGCTATGCTTTGACATACTGTGACATGCATATTACAAGAGAAAAGGCAATTATTTGACTGTGGTGTTTTACCCTTGGAGGGGCTGAGGCTCAGCACTAAACTTCCTCCCCTCTGATAACACTTTCCCAGACTCCATTCATCCATATACTTGTTCCAGCTGCTCAGGAGACAGATCTTATCACAGTATTTTGTGCTGCTGACACATCAGAGGAGTAGATGGGAATACCATCCCTTCTTTGTGCATCCACAATAATTCTGTGGCTGATAGAGTAATTACTTAAGTAGCAAAATACTATCAATATAGATTAAAAAACATGTTTCCTTTACATGAGATATTCTGACATTTGCAAAAAAAATTTCAACCATAATGAAAAGCCAAACTTCAAAACTTTCTATCAACGAAATCTTATCAATTTGACCAGCCAAAACTTATTTCAAATTTTACTGCAGTTATGTTTGCTGGTAGATTTCAAACAGAATTTTTAATAATATAACCTTCAAAGCCAGAAGAGCCATTTTAAATAAAAAATAAAGTTATACCTTACTGATCTAACTCTTCACCTGCATTTTTTAAAAATAAAATGTCATTGAAAGTTTCATTTCTCCATCAAAGTATCAGTTCAGTCAGAATAATGTTTTTTATTAAAAAGACAGTTCTAGTTGTAAAGAATGTCCACAGTTTTCAATTGCAATAAAGCAGGGAACTTTTTCACTTTTTGAAAAGATGAGCCATGCAGTCATTCCCTCAACTGTTATTTTCCCCCTCCCTCAAGTACACTCACACACCCATATAGATGCACACATGAATTCACTCTCTCTCACAGATCATGGGTATCATCACCCCTTTTCTTCACCTATCCTGTCTCCATGCTTTTTGGAAGCTGAATCTTCTGCAATTCCATTTTTATCCATCTGTTTCATTTATTACTCTGAACAATGTTGGTTTTCCCCAGTAGTATTAGTTCTTAAGATAGATCTGGTTATTGTCTTCTTAGGCCTTATCTTACATATCACTGGCCTCTTGTTTCCACAAAACCTTTTAACTCCAAGGAACATTTTCATTTCAGGGTGAATAAACTGAACACATGCAACAGCAGCTAGAAACCAGAATTACACCCCACACAGAGTGACCAGTCTGCTCTCTGCAGACCACCAATAAATTCTTTCTGAATTTGTTAGTGTTCTGCATTTAGACTCTGTGAATTGCTGCCTAGGCAAAATAGAGTTTGTTGACTCTTCATGTCCAGTAGGAAATTTGGCATTTACTCCAAATGAAACTAGACCTGGAATTGATAAAAATAATGTCATATAACCAAATTTTCAGAAAAAGGTAAGAACTAGAGAGATAGAGCCATTGAGGGAAAAGTTTGTGAGGGGCTGAAGTAAGGGCTACATGGATATTAGGTCTCATCCAGTCTTGCCTTTCCTCCATTCTATGCTGTTATGATAATGTCTCCAAAAATATATAATAATAGACTCTTCTTTCAGCCTTCAGGAGTGGCCTTTGGCTAAAAAAGTGATGCAGAGCAGAAGGAAGCATTGGGTCCCCTGCACAAAGTTGTTTCCTATATTTGCATTTAATTTCAAGATCTTTGACAGACAAATTGACGGACAGTCATTTGCCCATTTAGATCATGGAAAGTGAGAAGAAATTGAAAATCTTCCTGTTTCCCAGGGGAGGATTAATTTTATTCTTTGCTCTTTATTATTTCAATTGGAGGATATAAAAGTTGTGAAGGATAAATATGTGGTAAATGCTTAAAATATTAATAAAATTTATTGAAAGTGTAGATATTTTTATCACATTAATGTGACCTATTAATGATAAAGGAAATTTCCTTCATCTTATGAGCTCTTTGTTTATAAGTGTAGCGAGAGAGGATGTTTTAAGTCTTACCACAGATCTAAGGAAGTTAAAATGTTATCCTTGAGGTACTCAATATGTTAAATTCTGCATTCAAAGAGAATGTTGTTAATTTTTTATTATTTTTTTTTTTACCTACCTCACTGAGATCAGTTATTCTGATATTTATTTCAATTTCAAGATACGGTTTTAACAGATAGTTCAAAGAAACCATCATGTAATGAAAACAAGTTAGAATCATACATGCTATAAAAGAAAAGCCTGCAAATTTCTCTTGGACATAAGTAATATACACACATGCCGCAACTGCCCATGGTCCATACGGAAGGGATAGAGGCTGATGATTGCAGCTTGGAGGCTCAGTGCTGTCACTAGAGGCTGCCTTTCACACCTTATACTGGTCAAGAAGTTCTGCTGTATGTCTCAAAGGTTCCCTAACATACCAATTATTAATAACTTCATCACAGTAAGGAAAGATTCAAGGGCCCTGGTCATCTGTTAAGTGAGCAAGACTGTGCCCAAGAAGTGATGATAATGTCGAGAGCCACTCTCAAAGGTGCTGACACATTTTCATCTGTCTTAAGGACAGACCCATAAATTTAGGGAATGTGGCTGGGCTGAGAATTTCAGGATAAGAAGACACACAGATTTTACAGCTAAAGCAAAGGGAATGTCATTAAAACAAGAGATTTTGTGGCAGGAGAGGCATCTAAGATACGACTAGGTACCCATTCCCACATGTGTAAAGTGACTATCATCTCAAGACTTTTAATCATGTCCTCTGGTCTTTTAAATCTGTGAATATCTGAAAAGTCTACTTTTGGCAAGTACTGAGCTGCATGGTCCTAGAAGGACTTTAGTAGTTAACTACAGTTTAAAACTAGCTCCCACATTGTTGTATGAGTTAAAGCTACGCCTAAGCCCATAATACCACCAAGCCTTCCAGGAAACCCTCAGAAACTGGAAGAGAAATTTATTCTGCCAAAACTAGAACCTCTTTATAGTCAGGAATCATGCCAGGTCAGTGATGTTTGCTAGTATTGATAAAGGGTAGTAGGCAACAAGTAAAGCAAAGAACATAGAATATTTAAAAATGTAATATCATATCCTGTCATTCTAAATCTTTTCCTCACTAGAGAACACAGGTTAGATTTTTAATTTCAAGATTCTCTCTCCACTTACAAATTATTAGATTTCACAGAGTCACAGTCACATAGTCACAGAATGATCAGGGTTGGAAGGGACCTCTGAAGATCATCTAGACCAACTCCACTGCCACAACTCCCATGCTGCAACGTTTTTTTCTACAAGAGCCTGTCAGATTAAATGAATGATACATTTAACCATCCACAACAATTAAAGTGCGTGGCCTGAAACCAAAATTTTCTATTTCAGATGCAAATATTTGTATCATTAAAAAAAAATAATTACTTAGGATTCAAAGTTTTATAAACAAATGGAAAAATATTGAAGAGAGTGTTTTATTTTTAAGTCAAAATTCAAATAAAAAATAAGTGTACTTTACCTTTCTCTATATGTGTATCTCAGCCATCTGTTAAAAAAAATCAAGCTCAATAGTAATTGGCAGTGTAAGAATCACATTCCTTCTGCCCTTTGCTCAGGCACCATGCCACATAAGTTTGATGCCATAAAATTTAATTTTTTCATTTTGAATGATTTACAGTGGAGGAGAACCTATAAATCAGAACAGCAACAGGGGTTATGAATAGGGATGTATGTTTTTCCAAAATGTCTAAATGAAATATTTTGAAACATGGTAAAAGAACTGCACAGTTCTCCACCTGGCAGCCATAATTGAAGTTAATAACACTTGTTTAGACATAAGGAAACTCTTTGACACCTCGACCTTTTTTTTTTTTTTTTTTTTTTAATAAAATGATCAAACAATCATCATCTAGTCTTAAGAAATCAAAGCAGTTAGTTCTGGCAGTATGCTATATGAAGGCAGTCTTGCTTTCAGCTATGTTTCCAACTGTGCCTAATAATTTTGAAAATACACACCAGTTCCTTAACACAATCCCCTATTTTAATCATATACCATATTGTAAATCCTATTGCAGGAGTTTGGAGCCACTACCGTAATGCCAGTGACGGACAATATGAAACACATCGTATGAAGAGACTTTGTTAACCTCAATACTTACTATTGATTTTGCAGCTTTTCAGATGCATATTTAGACTTTCCAGTCTTTCTTTTTCATATGTCATAGCCAAGCAGCTGATGGGATACAAATGCTTATTTCCCCACAGCCAGTTGCACCAAACCTTGGAATATTACTATTCTTGTTCATGATGGAATTCGGAAAACATAATCACTGAATACAGTTCCTTTGTTTAAGGAACAACCTTTCTTAAAGACAATTAAAAGAAACTGGTAAAAGTTTTCAAATCCCATAAAAATTAGATGATCAGCAGAGCCTTGTAAAAACACTGAATCACTTTGTTCATTCATATAATTCACTCTGGGACTGGGTTTCCAGTGTTCTTGATGAACCTAAGGACAAGGGTGCAGAAAGTTCTTTTGCTTACCATAACCCTTGTGTTCCAGTCTTGCATCTTCAACTCACCCAAATTGCTCACTCTTGGAAATACTTTTTCTTTACACATAGCATCCTTCTATGACCTAACATTGGGTTGTGGTTTGCAGAACATCTACATCTTTTTTTAGCTGTTATTTTATCTCTTGTTCTGCCAGGACCAAGAGAGAAGTGCCTGCAGACACTCCTGTGTTGAAGAGCTGCCTGCTTCCAACAACCTCTGTTACCACAGTGGGAGGGAGATTTTTTCCAGACCACCGAAACACTGCTGAATAAAAGCTTTAAACAGGTTGATTTAGAAGAAATATGTTGCCTCGATTAAAAACTAGCTTATTTCTAGGCAGCTCTGAGTGAGTTGGGAGTAAAGTAAGTTAACCATTCAGTCAATCAGAAATCTGTATGCTCACTTGGGAATTTGCATTAAACCCAAGTAGTTCAGTTGTTGCAAGCTCATGTGTCTGCAAAGCCTCCTACAGTAGATGTCCATATTAATATCATCTACGATCATCAACACAGATGACCTAGGACCATCATAAGCTTTTTTTTAAAGTGTTGAAAAAGATCTGACCCTGCATGGATTGTTCAGATAAAATCTCTGTGGATTTCAAAGGGAAAGAGACATCTGCAGCATCCTGGCAGCCGAAGTAGGCAAATAGCAACATGAAAAGCCAGCAGGTGATGATGTCATCTACCAGGGTCTACCCTTATAAACCCAGGAAATACCAATCAATTTATATCTCATCATCTTAACCCTGAACTTTTAGGTAGTGGTTTTATCCTGTATCCCCTCCTTTTTCCAAAATGTTGTCCCATTCCCTCTTAACTTGATTTACTCTACTTATTTCAGCTGCTGACTTTGGCATTTTATTCCCAGCTCTAACCAACCACAGCATAAAGACATATCCCTGAGCTGTTCTGGTACAGGGTGGCAGAGAACTCATTCACATCAGTTCCAGCTCAGGTGAATAGGCTTGTCCTTGTAAAGTGGGTTAGAAAGATTTAACAAACGGCCTCAGACTCCATGGGCTCAGGTGCCCGCACCTGCTGAGCCCAGGGTGGGGAAAAAAAAAAAAAATATTATCAGCACTTGATTCAGTAGTTGGTTTAGCTGTTTTATGTGGAAGCAAAACCAGTCAAAGAGAAAGGCAGATTTTGTAGCCTCACAACCCAAACAGTCACTTGCGTATGGCTGAAGGAAGCCCTGTATTTTGTCACTTGAAAGCTTTCCTACAATTTTATACATTTTTCACCCAAAACTCAGACACCTAGCAAAGGTGCATAAAAGTCACAGTCAGATTCCTCAGCTGGGCAAGTGAAGCCTTTTTTTGTTTGTTTTTCCAATTTCAACTACAGAAAACTCCTCCTGGTATAATTCACTTCAAAGTCTAAAAATTTGTTCCAGTGATAATTGCTGAAGTTATGTGTATTTAGAACCCAGTACTTAAATAAAACAGCTACATTGGATGATTATATATAAACACTGTGCCAATTTCTTTGAATAGGAATGTAGTAAATTACTACTGATTACACAAATATTGATTAAAATTTGAAGGCAAATAAATAACGAAGAGGGATGTTATTTATTTGTCCAAATGCACTTAAGAGAGCAGTCATGCCAAGCACAACTTCCAGCAAAAGCAGAGGATGGAAATGCAGCACTATGGTGGTGGATGGCCTGGACTGAATCATGACAGCAGCAATTGCTGGTTTAAGGTTTGTTTTGTCTCTCTACTTTGTTCTCATTACCTCTAAAACACTAGGAGTTGAGCTCCTATCAGGAAAATTCTGGCGTTAACTTTGTACGTGCAGTTCCTGTTCAACTTACTTGGGTTTTCATTTTGTACAAGCTGATAGAAAAGTGAAGATAAAACCCGTGAAGTCAATGGAATTAGTCTCAAATCTTACGTATCCCTTCCCAATGCAGCACCTGCAAGTACCTTGCAAACCCTTTGACTCCAAATGCAAATCTGCCTCTGGAAATGATTTGTGCATCTCCTAAGCACTGCCTTCAATCTATTTTACAAGGAAGGACATTGACATTTGGATAAGGTCTGCCTAGGAGAAGGCAGAAAATTGTTATTTAGATGTTCAAGAATAGAAATGTCCTTTAAACTAACCTGATCCAAAGGAGTATGTGTTAATAACAGTTAACATACATAGCAGATAAAATTACTGCTGTTCTATGCAATTCATAATCTAGGGTCTTAGGAGGCACAGGTCAGTACAACTGCTTTGAAAACAGAGATGTTGAATTGATTTACATGAGCTGATGTTACCTGGGCTGAAGCAGTTGAAGTGATAAAGCCATGGATGTTTTATGCAGTCTCTTTGCATCAGCTGTGACATTTAGCTTTGGGAACATGTCATAAATAATGGTCACACATACAGGACTGGGGCTCTGATATCATCTCACAGCAAGGTTTTATTGTGCTCCACATCATAGGTGTATCTCAGGTATATTTAGTCCCATTATGTCCATCTTGTGCCCTTTTAAACCCAACTTAAAACTCAATACTCTGTGCCAGAAGAAATAGGCACAGGTATTTTTATGTTCATGTCTCTAATGATTATTTTTCTTTTTTTAATTAAATTTTGCAATTGAATAATCCAGAAGAGTCTGATTTCTTTTGGCAATTGAGAAAGAAAAACTAAACCAGATGAGAACCTGTAGTTTATACACTGATACCAAATTTCATTCACACATTTTCATGCAGATTTTAATTAGAAACAGCACACATCTTAAATGAAAGGAACTGCTTCTGCCTACCAGCCATAGAATAGTTAGGTTCAATTGTTACTGGAGAAACCTTCCACTTTCACATGTCCTTGATACAAATATATCTAATAAACCCATAGACATTGCAGAAGCAAAAACTTCATTGATTATAAGGGAAGTTTATATATACACATATGGATTCTATTTATCAGATGTGACCACTGAAACCTGGACGTACTTATTTGCTGCTTCATATGAAATATTGTAAAGTTACCACATAACATTTCTTAATTCTTGTGTACTATTTTCTCATTCCACCAAGAATACTGGAGTAGCAGAAAGAACCCTAAGTTTCCAACAACAGAACTAAAAATTAGACTGAAGATTTAACTGAGAACTAAAATATTGATCTGTATTTGCCACTTCTCCTTAAATATTTAAGTGAGCACATACATGAATATCTTCTAAATAATCTGTGTAGAGAATCAAGCATTAAGTCAAACTTCTCACTATTTTATGTTTTTCAGCCCTGGAAGTACTCATCATCCCTCTTATTTAACTACATCATTACTTTTAATCAAAATATTTAAAATGTAGTACTAGGAATAAACAGAATTCAGCTGAAATGTTATGGTCTCTAACTTTTCTGTAGCCCTCTTTGTCTCTTATTTGAAACAAATTACTATGGTACAATGCAGATAACAAAAATATGATGTCATTGGGGAAACATATGCTTATTTTTAAAGATTCTGCTGGGAGTCCTCTGTATATGTAGAACTGCTCAAACTGAAACTAGAGTTTTGTCCAGTTGATTTCTTGCAAACCATAAAACAGATTTCACTTGTCTCTGCTGTTATTTGTAGAAATGCATATCAGTGAGATCAGAAAGCTATTATACATTCTCTTTTTTAAACATGTTCCAATAAGCAGTCTGTTATATCTCTGGTAGGGCAGCATATTAAGTTACCTTTTAAGTTGCTGGCAGTTGAGAGCTCCTTCATTCAAAGTAGAACCCCAGTTTAGCTTCAGGCTAAAAGTTAGCAGTAATCATGTTATTTTAAGGATCTAATTTAGACTTTCTATAAATTCGAAGTGTTGAGTCAACCATGTTCTGTTTATTTGTGGAATATTTTCTGACACCTTGTTACACAATTAATGTACCACCTCAATTTTGACCCTGGTCCTAAGAATGGAGGCCTGACAAACGTAGCCCCTGCCACCTGTAGCATAATGTATTCTTTCACTCTTATCCCACTCATAGATACCAGTTTCCTGAAACAAGAATGGTCAGACTGAAAATCAGCTACTCAACACTGCCAGTAGAAATAAAAATGTACAGAAGTGTAAACAAGAAAAAAGAATGGATGAAAGAAATCATTAACAGCCACCTACATCTAAAGTCTCCAACTCCATTTCAGTGGGTAAGGACTTTGTCTTAGGCTTCAAGCAGGCCAGAACTCATCACCATTCAAAGGTAATTTTGGATCTGCATTTCACCCTGCCTGAATGATCTTACCAGTAGCTCCTGCAGTCAGGGGTTATGGACTCCTGCTACGTGTGTGACCTTCAGCCTTTTCCTTGTTTCAAACCTGGGAAAAAAACAAACAAACAAATGAAAATCCAGTTCATCCCTTCAATAACATAACAGACCCTCATTTAAATACAGACAATAAATGTAAATGTGAAGTAAATACAAATGAAAAAAAAAATATATGGAAATGGTTGCATAATGAGTAAAATAATGAAGGTATTATTTCCCTGCCTTACTGTCATCACCCCTGACATTTGTGCTTTTTTTTTTCCCAAATAATCCCAGTCCAAACAGCAGAGATTAATGATGTTGTCTTTCGGGTGAGATCCAGTCTCAACTGGTGCTGTTGCAGTAAGCAACAATAGTAACAGATACAGAAACAGTACCTCGAATCTGCCCTCCTTTGACAGTTCATTTTCATCAGATATTTTGGCAAAACTACTTGGTATCCAGAATCCTGGTTGCTCCCTGTGATACTAACAGGTACAACTAAGTTTCAATAAATAATTTTAATATTTAAATTTTAAATAGCAACTAAAAGTTAATGGTTACAATGTACTAAGAATAATAATAATTTTTAAATATTTTAATTCATTAATAACCAAATGACGTCCAGATTCTGGGATGTTTTAAGATCATTCAGAAAATCAAAACAACTTTCTAGTCAGTAGTGGATATTAATCTCTTCATCCCCTTTAGCTATCTCACTAAAGCTCATTCCTAAACTACCTAAAATTTAATTTTCTTTTCAGGTGGAGATCTGTATGAATAGGAAAACTGTTCAAACTAAGTACCAGCTCAATATTTGTCCATCAGAAAAAGAAAATAGTCAAGCTATCTCCACCTACTGTACTCTAGTGTACTCCTTTATGGGCATAATAATGTATAGCAGCTTTTGTTCATACATGACAAATGAAGCAAGATCTGATGAATTGTCCAACAGTACTAAAATGGTCTGTAATTTCCCTCACATCACTCCATTAGTTGTTAGCTCCTGAGCTTGCCACTTAGAAAAATTACTTGTGATTTGCTGAGTAACATAAATGCATTTCTATTTAGCAAAAAAAAGTTTCCATCTACCAAATATGGAAATGTGTGCAGAGCCTTAGAGCCTATTATTGCTTCTATACTGGGATTCTCTGTGTGCAACTCAGCAATCACAAATTTTAGTAGTAATTCAGAAATGCAGAGAGAAAGCTCACATAATTCCCATCAAAAGAAGAATGGCCAGCAGGTCAAGGGAGGTGGTTGTCCTCCTCTACTCCACTTTCATGAGACCCCACATGCAGCCTGTGTTCAATTCTGCAGCCCCCAACACAAGGACATGGAGTTGTTGGAGCAGGTCTAGAGGAGGGCCACGAAAATGACCCAAGGGGCTGGAGCACCTCTCCTATGGAGACACGCTGAGAGAGTTGGGGCTGTTCAGCCTGGAGAAGAGAATTTTTCAGGAAGACCTCATAGTGGCTTTCCAGTACCTGAAGGGCCTACAGGAAATCTGGGGAGAAGCTTTTTAAAAGGACATAGAGTGATAGAGCAAGGGGTAATGGTTTTAAACTGAAATATTAGATTAGATATTAGGAAGAAACTCTTTTCTGTAAGGGTGGTGAGACACTGGAACAGGTTGCTCAGGGAAGTTGTGGATGCCTCTCCCTGGAAGTGTTCAAGCCAGGTTGGATGGGACTTGAAGCAACCTGGTCTAATGGAAGGTGTCCCTGTCCATGGCAGGGGGGTTGGAACTAGATGATCTTTCAGGTCCCTTGCAACCCAAACCATCCTATGATTCCAGGATTTCTTGGAAGATCAATGAAGTAAAATTCAATCTCCTAGAAATTCCTAGCTTCAAGTTCAGAGAAAGCCAAACATGGATGTCTCTTTTGGGTTCAAATTTTTAAAATATTTTATTCAGATTCAGCTCAAATGAACCTTTGGCATTTTGAGATGCATATATTTCCAAATTTGAATGACCCAGTTCAGCTGTTTAAAAGGACCTGTGCTTTTCAGAAAGCATCTCAGCTACAACATAAAGTTCAGTATAAAGTGCAGAAGCTGGAAGCTGTGCCTGAGCAGAGCAGTCATACTCACCTTCTATTCTTGGATGCTTGGGCCCAAGCAAGGGTCTTTATTTGTGAAACAGTTTAGGAGACCTGAGAAGTCTGCCATTTTAATGATCTAGCAGGTAGATTTTTACTCAAGTTGTTAAAATGGAGAGTGGTTGTAGCAGTCCAGGAACAGCTGCTCCTCAGGGCTATAGGAAAGCTTTTATTCTGCAGCCTGGCCTCCTTTCAGTGAGGCCCTCTCTTTAACCTGCAGGGATCATGCAGGAAACATAAAAGTTACTGAGGCCTTGCTGACCTTGTCAAGGCCACGTGTGGGAATTTTTAAAGTTTGAGTTGCATCAAAATTAGAGCAATTATTAGAAATATTCCAGGAAAAAAGGACTTTTTTTTCTTCTGCCAGTTCAGATTTCCCGACTGAAATTGTCATTTCATCTGCTAGTCCTTTAAAAAAATAGAATTATAGACACTTTTTAGTCACTGGATAACAGATGTTATAAAACATCGTGGCACTCAGTCATAATTAAGTCAGGCTTAATATGCATCTGTCAGAAACCATTGACCTTTGCTGATGATGGCAGGGAAAAGGCTTTGATACTCTACTACACATTTAAGGATTTTTGAAGGAAAAATGTCAAAGGTTTGGGTGTTGTGGCAGGAAATTACCTCTTGCGTTCCTAATGAAAAATGTTTTTAGCTTAATCTAAGTAAACAATGAAATAGTGATACTTCAGCTGGGATTTCTAATCCAAAATATCATCTTTCCTATGCTTCCCTAGCAAAGAATCAAGGAATTGTTGAACTTGGAGAAGTTTTTAGGTAACAATCTGTCAGAGCAAAGGAATAAAAGTTCCTAATGCAACTGATATCTTCCACCTACAGAATGTCATGATAAAGGAAAATTTGAAAAGGCAATAAAAATAATTTTGTTTTCATACAGAATTTAACTACATTACTTACCTTAAATATTGTGGACAGTATGAGGACTGAGTACCCATAAAGGTGTTTGGAAAAGGATCAGTAGCTCAACAATAGTTAATGTTTCACAACTTATAGCAGCTCATGCTATATTACTCTTAGTCTCCTACCTTAACTTTTGTCACAAACTGGATGTAAGGTGAACACCAGGGATCCATGTTTGCAAAGCCTGAACTAGAGCTACTTTGGATGTGCAGCATGCTAAAAGATCTCCTCTTGCTCATACAATCTCATCACACTGGCATGATATGAGCAAGCTCCTGAGCGGCCTGGGAGCTGGGCAGCAGAAGAGGAGAATGCAGCAGAGGGAACTGCTGCCCAATGGCTGCAGCACTAACCTAAAGCCTCTGCACCACCTGGTGTAGCTTCCTGCCTGACACAGGCTGCTTATATTCCTTGGCCTAAAAACAATTCAGTGCAGATCATAGAAGTTCCAAGGAATACATGCATCCAAATCCCACTAATAATGGAGGTATAATGGAGGATTTATGCCATGCAATTCCCTTATGAGCCCAGGCTTTAATATCTCCCTGCCTCAGCTCTCTACATATAAAATGGTAGCAATATGCCCTTTCCTCAGTGAAGTGTAGCAAGGATTAATGAGTTAAAGATGATGAAGATGTAAGGGAGAGTATTAAATATTTTCAACAGCAACAGGTAAATGGCTTTCAGAAAGCCATATGTGTGTGTGTGTGTGCATAAGTGGATGTATTTATTTATCAAAATTTTGCAATGGTGTATTGAGTTGCAAAGAACATTTTAAAGGTCTTGTTTCAGTATTTTACATTAATTTAACCTTTTGTCAAATTATTCTTATTACCTTTTTAAGATGTGTCCACTCAAATACCATGCTCTTAAGTATCGTGTGGATTAACTGGTGCATAACAAAAAGGTGATGTTTTCGTAGCTTAATTCCTTTAAGCAGGTTACTGTATTGTTAGCTTCAAGGAGAACCGAAATTTACTTAAGTCCACACAGAAATTCAGACTTGAAAGCTGTACAGAAGTCATGGCAAACAAACAAAAAGCTTATTTGGGAGATGAAGGAACATAATCTTTTCCCAGTGCATCTGCAGAGTAGACTGTAAGACAAATGGCAGTAAGGAAAAGATCAAATAACATCCCTCATTGCCTAAAACAAATAAATAATCTAACACCAAGGATTAAAGATGAGATTGTTTAATATATATCCCTCCTTGGTCGTTTGAAGAAATGTACATGGTAGCGTTTTATGTTTAGCCTCATGAAAACTTGCCCCAAATGTGAGATGCTCTGCATAATTGGATTTCAGCTTTGAAATAGCTTTTGCTTTCCTACTCCAGAAAGGAAGCCAGTGCTTCCCAGTGCTGCCCTGGGAATGCCATTACTGCACCTACCTAAACAACAAAAAACAGAATGGAAAATAAACTCACATGGAGGAGAGGGGAAAGGAGAAGCAGCAGCCCCAAGATAGGAAAACAAAACCACCCCACACATTCAGACGTGGCAGGTCTTGAGTTAAAGAGACAGTGCCAGGGGATTCAGCCATCATTTATGTTCTGTGGTTTGACAGCACATAATAATACTTGTTCTTTTGAATTAAGAGGGCTTTAATGGTATTTAAACCTCTTGCTGCCACACTGACAACTTAAAATTTTGAAGCACATTTCTAGTTTTTTTCGAAAGACAGTAAAAATCATTCCAAATTAGGAAGTGGCATTCAGAAGGAAGCCCGTTACTCTTCTCCTGCTTTGGCTTTTATGCACTGAAATAAAGATGTTTCTATCAATCTTTTTCTTTTTTCCAGCTGTTAAGAACCACTGTAAAATTTACACCATCTTTATTATGAAGCACCAGACCTTTCTTCTTAAAGTTATTTTCCAATTAATTTAACAGGTGTGGCAATTTCATCTGATGGCAATTTTCTTCTATGAGATTCTAAAGGGTAATAGAGATAATACTTCACCTGATTAAACATTACTATATCGCATTTGTTGTTAATTCTCCGATTTCCAATCTTAATTATCATGACAATTTTGTTACAAATACCTTATATTTTTATAAATCAACACCAACACTCAAGCATAATGTTCTTCACATCAGGCATATGCTGATATTCTCTAATCAGATACACAAAGGGGTGAAACTGAGAACTTCAGGAGCAGTCCCGCAGAAGAGACTTGGGCTGGTCACATTGTCTTGGTGCAAGACCAAGGGGGTCTCAGAGCCGCCACACTCCCATTTCCTATCTCAGTCTCGAACACCTTCAGCCAGAAGTTGTCAAAGACAACCTTAGTCTTAACTTTTAACTCCAGGTAACCTGAAGTTAAAGGCTTGGTCACCTTCACTGTATCACTGAAAACTGACTTAATTTTACCTTTAGTTTTAGTATTCTGTTGTCCCTTGCCTGTACTTTTCCTCTGTTTAGTGCTACTCCTTCCTAATTTACGATGTCCAAGAACATGTATGGACACCCTTTGGGCCCATTCCTCATTTTTTCTTTTTGTTTAATTTCCTTATTAAATGTTTCTTTCTTTTCCCTCTACTCTTATGGCAGGCTCAAACCTCCACACTGATCTCCAAACAGAGCAGATGGTGTGGAAATTTGGACCCAAGCCTTGGGAACAGCTTCTGTTTCTCTTATGGTCCAAACTAAATGCCCTGATCTGGCAGGAATTCAAAAATCCACACAAGAGCGCTGATCCCACAAGGCTTCAGCACGGATCACGCTGCAAGTAGGCAAACAGGACATTTTGCTTCCACAGACCTGCTCCCATATTCAAAGTTAAGCATGTATCTAAGCTGCCAAAGGGAAATTACAGTCAAAGCTCTCTTTCACTCATGCTAATTCCTTCTTGCTGGAACAGCATCTCACTTTCCAATCAAGGATCAGGTCCACAAACAGATGACACCTACCCTTGCCTGTCCTCTGCTCAGCTTGTAGCCAGAGCCATTTGTCTGCAGAGAAGGATCAGGGTCTACATATGCATAGTTGGGACAGAGCTGTCACAGATGACAAGGAAGCATTGGATGGAGTTGACCTTACCTCCAAAGGTTGTTTAAGATTTTTTTTCTCCATCTGGAGGGCAATGTTAGGGTCTAATATTTATCTGAACATTCAAGAGAACACTCAATGCTTTGTCAGGGCTCAATACGAATACTGAATTCTGAAGAACTTGAAGTGTACCATGAAACTGGAAAAATTCAGCTGCATGCTGAGAAGGTAGGTGGGATGGAGGGTAAGGTTATAACCAGGAGTGATAGAAACTATAAATCTTGAAAAATTGTTGTTTGACCAACAAATATTCTTCCCTTGATGTCCATTAAATTTTACATTGCAGGCAGTGCTTGAGAACTCAGAAGAAAATGTGTTTTATGCAGCCCAGCTTGATGGTAAATGCTTGAGGGGGAAAAAAGTCTTCTAGAAAGATGATGAAAGGATTAAAGTTAAACTGAGATGTTTATTCTTACTTAAAATCATGTAAATTCAGAAAAAAAATGACCACTGTTGAAGGAAAGAAAAAATTCTCCAGTGGACAAGTGCCAAAGCTTCTTTGTCTTAGCTTGGTCAGCACTCAGAACCCAAAACTGTCTTGAAGACTTCACTGGCTAAGCTGCAGTTTATACCCCACTGATGGTTGAAGCTGGAAAAGAGGTAGGCTGGTAAAGCTTTTAAATAGTGCATTGAGGGATGTCAGGTTCTTGGTTTCCCGTAAAGGCACTACGCTTAAGAAACCATTACTTCATTCAGATAATCCAAATTTCCACTGTCCACAAAAGTAGCTGGGATGAGACCTCTCTCACAGAACCCAAATCTCTCTGTGCTATTGACCTGAATAGGGTAGGAGATATGAACAAGTCTGTTGTCAACTATCGTCATGGCTGTGGGTGATATTCGAATGCTCCAGCTGGGATTTCCTCTGGGAGCTGCAGTATCGTTAGGTACCAACTACAGCAAAATCACGAAGGTCTGTTCCTTTTACAAAGTCAGTCAGCACAATTGCTGTGCTCACTGTTGAGTATCTCATGTGAGACATGCTTTGATCTGTGCTCATTGGCCATAGGTCTTCTGAAAGGGTCTGGGAGTAGCTCTGCTTTTGTGCAATGTCTTCAGAAAGCAGATGATAACTCTGGGTTCCACCACTTCCTCCAAGTCTGCATTAGCTGTTGATTATCTCAGTCAGAGACATGGACCAGAACTAACAAGTAAGGCTCGTTGCTGGTGAATCTGAGGCAATTTTGGTTGAAGAGAAGAAGCTAGAAGACAATTCAACTTAGACGTCTTTGACTGACTTCTACCTTCTGTGACAACAGCTTGCAACCTGTGGGAGCTTATATCTCCACCTGCTGCTCAAAGTCTACGTAGCACCAGCTGTCTTTTTTTTTTCTTCTGTGTCTGAGCTATGGCCTTTTCTTTCATAAACAAATGTAGACCCCTGAAAGAATTTATAGCCTACAGCCATAACTGAGGGAAAGCAGGTGTGAAAATCACACTGGAGAGGTAAAGATGAACCCCAGTCCTACAAAGGGAAATCATTAATCAACTAAAGAACATAAGTTAACATGCAGCTTGCCAAAAGCATTTGAGATTTCCATTTGGCTCTAAATAATAGAAGGCTTTACACAGTTCCCAATGCTATCACAACGGTGTAATTTGATTTCTACAAACATGTCCATGGTGTTATAAAGTCACCTCTTCAATTACATCAGCAAACATACGTCTCAGAGGATAGAGGAAATCTAGTGCATTAGGAGCTCTACGGATACACAGGGATAAGACAGTTTCTTAGATCCATCCAGAAACAGAGTTGAGCTGTGTAGTTCTTAGAAATGATATTGGAGCAGTGGTCTTGGAATTGTGCTAACTGCTTAACAGTTTCCAGAGGAAGTTAGGATGTTGATGTAGACAGGTAGAAGTCTGTGAGAGTCTCTCCCTTTGTCGTGTTACTGGAGCTGTTTGTCACAGAGGTAACTCAGAACAAAGTCTTACTCCATGCAAGAGAGAAGGATTATCTAGTCAGATGGTGGCCCTTAATTTGTTTCTTGCCCTTGGGCCAATATCTTCAGTCCCTTCACTGGTGAGAGGCTGTGATACTACACTGACTTTATAACAACAAATGATGGAGAAAGGTGCAGAAAAACTAGGACCTTTGTCTCTTTCTCAATGACTTTCTGTTATGGTTTTCCAAGTAGGACTTGGATTTCTAGGTTTCTCCTTGTTTATATGTCCCAGAAATATCTCAAAACCCAGAACAAGCAGAAAAACTGGCTGAAGTTTGAGAAGTGAAAAAGAGCAACTTCTGTAGCCCTCTTCAGTTAAGGTGCAGACAGCAGTTAACCCTAAGTTTCCCTCCCCTTGCTCATAAGAGGTCATGGGTAATCACTTATGACTAATTGCACACTTGTGTCAGTGAGATGGCTTTTCACATCTGGTTCAGATAATCCAGCAGTCCTGAAATGTTCCACCAAATGTTGCAAAAAAATACAACCTGTGCAGTGTAACAGCTGCTGGATGACCTGAGCCTGCAGACTGACACCTAATAACACATTTGCACCCTGCAAGAAGATCTTATTACAGCATGGTCATTTTACACGATGAAGGATTATCATCTTCAGGATGAGAATTCCATCTTTAAAGTGGAGCTATAAAAGTTGGAGGAAATGCTGACTGGAGAACTGACCAATGTGCTATAAAGCCAAATGCCAGACTTGGAGAGAGGGGTCAGGACAGGGAAAAAGATCCTCACTGAAAAGTTTGAGTTGCAGCTTCCCAGTCAGGGGTCTGAACTTTCTGACATAGGCACAGCTTCAACCTGCCTCATGATTTTTTTTTTCATAAAACATCCCCTACCCACCACAAATGTCTTCTTTCTAATCTCTCACAAAGCAATTTTGGCAGAAAGACTAAGAACACTTAGATGTGATGTTACAGGTCTATGAAAATGGGAAAAAAGTTTACTTCCAAGAAAGTAGTGCTGCAGGTGGTCACAGGGCTTCTCCAAGATATCCTGTACTCCTTTCTCTAATGCTAACAACAGTTTTTCAGTTGGCTCTCTCAGCGGTTGCAATTATTCATTAATCCTGAACTAAATAGCTCCCATTAAATTTTATAAATCTTTTCTTTAAATAGTTCAATCTGCCTATGACTTCTGTAGGTATAATATATGCAGTATGAGACAAGTTATGCTGTCCCATCACAGACTGCTGAGTTTCAGCTCATAGCTCAGCTTCCATTACACACACACATTACCTTCAGGGAAGTGGTGCTCTGTACCAAATCACTCTCCCAGGACACTAAATTACTAATGTAGATGCAACCTTCTGGAGAAGGTAGAACTATTTCCCTGATCTACAAAGATATGAGCAATTAGCCTTCTTAGTTTTACATTATCTGCCTTCCCAGGTAAAACTGCATTTATATAGACAGTATATTCAAACGTGTCTAAAGATTTTGTACTGTACCAGGACGACAAGTGAGAAAACTGATGGGAAGTCTGACATCTGTGGGGTTTTTTAACTTCAAGTTCCCAAATGTTCAGTCTAATGATGTGGGTTTTGTATATTCAATAGACTATAATCTCAGTGGATGTCTATAGAATCATAGAATCATAGAATCTTAGGGGCTGGAAGGGACCTCGAGAGATCATCTAGTCCAACCCCCCTGCCAGAGCAGGGTCACCTAGAGTACATCACACAGGAACTCATCCAGGTGGGTTTTGAATGTCTCCAGTGAGGGAGACTCCACAACCTCCCTGGGCAGTCTGTTCCAGTGCTCTGTCACTCTTACAGTAAAAAAATTTTTTCGGATATTCACCTTGAACCTCCTATGCTCCAATTTACACCCATTACCCCTTGTCCTATCACTGGTCATCACTGAGAAAAGCCTAACTCCATCTCCCTGACACTCACCCCTTACATATTTGTAAACATTGATGAGGTCACCCCTCAGTCTCCTTTTCTCCAAGCTAAAGAGACCCAGCTCCCTCAGCCTTTCCTCATAAGGGAGATGTTCCACTCCCTTCATCATCTTCGTAGCTCTGCGCTGGACTCTTTCGAGCAGTTCCCTGTCCTTTTTGAACTGAGGGGCCCAGAACTGGACACAATACTCCAGATGTGGCCTCACCAATGCAGAATAGAGGGGGAGGAGAACCTCTCTTGACCTACTAACCACACCCTTTCTAATGCACCCCAGGATGCCATTGGCCTTCTTGGCCACAAGGGCACATTGCTGGCTCATGGTCATCCTCCTGTCTACCAGGACCCCCAGGTCTCTTTCACCTACACTACTCTCCAGCAGTTCAGCCCCCAACCTGTACTGGGACATGGTGTTGTATAGCACAAATATCTCCAGAAAGGTTAGTATATGAGGTTCTGTATTGCACACAACATAGGGAACCACACAGTTCAAAGCTGCTGATGCCCCTTTGTATGTGTATTCAAGGAGTAAATTAAAACTGACCAACAAAATCAATAGTTGACAATACACTAGGTCTCACTGTTTTAAATACTGTAGAAGAGAACATAAGAGCAGATGTATAAAATTCCATACATGGATTTTGTGGAAGTGAGGTAATAATATTAATAGTGAGTTAAAATAATGTCAAAATACAGAGAAAGAAAAAAATTGGACTTTTCTACATCCAATTCCAGAGGGAAAGGTATAGCAAAGAGGAAATAGAAACTAAATAAACCAAAAATGTGAGACAGACATAGTATTATAGCCTTCAGTTCACTCTGCTCTGTGTTTCACAAAACATTCCTGGTTATAAAGGTTTTGCCTGTGTTGCAGATTAGGAAGGCATGTATATAAAAATATACTAGAGACTGAAAAACAGTCTGATCTGTACCCAAATTGCCAGCTGCTGTTCAGGGTACTTCATCCTCCATTCTATGAGGTCAGTCATGGCACACGTTGCCTAAACATCCCATTTATCTCCCTGGTAGTCTTATAGAAGGGCCCTATATTCACCTTATCCACCTGACATGAATAATATGAGAGTACCACAGGAGAGCTGTGACTGCAATGCAACTGACAGGTCCTCTCAGCAGACAGAAAGAGAAAAACTCAGTTCTGTACTGATAAATATCACAGTTCCAGGATGCCTCATCTGGCCTGCACTGAGGCCTAGTTAAGGCCACACCAATTTATGGGCCTCATATTCACACAGTTTGGACAAAAGACAAATTTGGATCAAAGTGCAGGACTTAGTCCCAAAATACAAGGTCATTATAGTCAGCAGGACTCAATAGAGCATTGGAATAGGCTAAGATGTCCTCCTATTCAGAGTTGCCTTCATTACTTAAATATTACATCAAAATAAAAAATAATAATAAAAAAATAATAATAATTAAAAAAAAAAAAAAAAAGAACAAAGCAAACAAGCAAACAAAACAAAACAAAAAACACCACACACCAAAACAGAGACATGGTTCAGATTTTTCTGTTAAAAGACATGGAGTCCAGGCACAACTCTGGTACTATTCTCTGTTTTCATGAGAGAGCAATTAAGTTTAAATAAAAAAGGTTCGTATTTGCTGTGCCAGGAATTATTTCGTGGAGCTGGAAGACCAGTTCTTCTAAGCAGAGAAGAGGGATCAATATCTAGTGAATGATGCTTCCTTTACAAGAGGGATAACATGACTCTTGGAAAAAAAAATTATGTACTTTTTTTCTATTAATATGAACAAATATAAATTCCACCATTTCAAAGACTTGCTGCTAGAAGAGCCAAAATCATTGCAAAAACATTGCTCAACATGGACAAAAGTAGATTTCCAACACAAAACTGGAAAACTACATTAGTGAAACCAGCTGGGAGTCCCATACATCCCCCAGCACATGGGCTGTGTGTTCCACAAATCACAAACTGCAGATGTAGGATAAGCCCTAAAAAGTTTATGTTAGGTGAGAGTCCACTTTATGAGTAGTACTGGCCAGACTCCACTACTCAAATCAGTGTAGCATAAGGAAATACACTCCTAGAAACTAAACTCATTCCTAAAGTATGAACCAGTTTGTTAGAGCTACACAAGATGGACTTGTAAGCTCAACAGCAACCTCTTGTACATTTTACTAGGTTAAAAATGTAAGAAAAAAAATTTTAGAAAAACAATAAGGAAAGAAAAAGAAAAAGCAGTTATATAATGTAACAAAAATTCCTGCAGTTGGGACTATGTTCACATTCCCACCCCTTCAGCATCTCTGCTAAGCCAGAACACACTGGCAGCTCCAAAGAGCACACATGTTTATTCATATCATACTGTGCACTCTACCTCTTATTCATGCTAAAATATTATACACCTCTGGGGCAAATAGAACTTGAAAGGCCATCAAGGGATCAGTTCTTCAGGTTTATTATAGCAGAAGGCTGCATGCAAACACAATAGACCCATTACCAGTCCCTAGTACTTTTTACATTGAAATATATCAGAGGCAAAGGGACATCTTGGATTTATAAGGCCTAAAACAACAACATATCAGATAAATATCTAATTTTATCACTAAAATAAAAGTACCATTTTTGTCTGGCTACTGTAAAATATTATTTGGCTTTCTTCTGATCCTGGAAAGGCAATGCAAGAAAAAAAAAATGCACTTCTAAAAATTATTTAATCAAAAACCTAATGGTGGTTTAATATAAATTATTGTAAATGGGTGTGAGGACTGTGGTTGCTGTCACTTTTTGGAATTACAGAGGCAAATAATTTCATCACTCACTGTGGCCTCTTTATGCTGCTCCAATATAGCAAAGGCAGTGTAAATTTGCCTCTAGAAATTTCTAGAGTTCAACCATGGCAGAGCCATGGTGCCCTGCTGCACTGGCAAGCAGGGAGGATGCTGATGCTGGTGGGAGTGGCCGTTTCCTGAATCTGCTCTACATTGTGCTCTGGAGTGGTCCAGACTCCACTTCTAGCCTGTGTTTTTTCTGGCATGCTCTGTCTCTCCAGAAGCAGAGATCCTGAACCTTAAAACAATATTACCTGAATTTTAGTTGGAACTAGGAGCAACTCCTTGTTCTCACCAATGTTTTCTCAACTTGGATCCACAGCAGGAAATTTTAAGAACCTTTATGAAATGCAGAGACAGGCTGGAAAGCTTTAAAAAATGTGCCCAAATCACAGTGGATGTTCTCTTGTCTTGTTTACAACCATGAAATACAATTACATAAATGGTAAAGTACAGCTTGAAAAACCTCTCAGCCATTTAATTTCCACTTAAATATGAGGAAAAACTTCTTTATTATGAGGGTGACAGAGCACTGGAACAGACTGCCCAGGGATGTTGCAGAGCCTCCTTCTCTGGAGATATTCAAAACCTGCCTGGATGTAGTCCTGGATAATGTGTTCTAGGAGATCCTGTTTTAGCAGGGGAGTTGGACTGAATGATCTCTAGAGATCCCTCCTAACTGTCACAATTCTGTGAATTCTGTGAAATGCTTCTTTGCTGAGCTAATCAGGTAAAAAATACAGGTTCATGTTCATTCTTTGCTTAGGGGTATAACTGAAAAGGTTTATCATGGTTTCCCCACCCTCTGCCTTAAATACTGGGTACTCCTGGTGGGTAGATTGGGTTGCTGGGGGAATATTTGCAGTGGAAGACAGAATTTTTTCCTATATATTCCTGTTGAGACCTTCAATAAATTAAGTTGGTGGTTTTGAAGTTTTTCTGCCTACTTGCTACCATAAGTCTCTAAATAGAGCCTCTATAGTTTTTTCTATATAACCCATCTTAGTGTTTATAAGGTGGTAGAAGTTGTGGAACTTACCTGCAGGCTTGCCAAGGTCAGTGTATGAGCATAGCTCTGCTTTATTAGACTTTGGAAACATTCCCATTTGGAGGTTCATTTTCAAATGTATAAATCTCAGTTGGTAAAATACCATGACATTCTAGCAACTTCTAAGCAAAAAATCTACACTCACCTCATACATCAGCATAAATCTAACTCATATCACCTTTTATTCCTCCTCCTTCCACAGCTGGTCCAGCACTCGGTGGGAAACTGCTGAGTTTGATATCTCAGGGGAGCACTTTGCTTTGCAGTGGTTGCCACTGTATCAGTGTGGCAAAAGTCATTTTTATCTCTGTCGGGTTTTGCCAGGAAAGAAAAAACACCCAAAATTACTCTGAACTCCCAGAAATAATTGCTAGAATAAATAAATAGGAAGTATTGTTAAATATTGTTCTACTTCTTCTCCCTGCCATTGAAGGTAACAAGAGTTTCTCTTTCCTATGTTATTTCTAGAATTGCTGCAAAGACATTGAAAGACATTTTAAAAATAACATCTAAGGCCAGTTTTATTCCAGCAGGTGCAGGGAGATGCAGTTTGCACCTTCACGCATGACCAAAGATTACTGCTCTCTGTGAAGGCTTCTCTCTCTACCCAAAGAAAATCACACAGCACTTCCACTTCTCCCCTCACTTTAAAGCTTCCTGAACTCACAATCATCCCCAAAGAAGCTCCAGAACCACTCAGAAATCCTCCTGGGGGATACACAGAACAAGCCTTGTCTACTGGTATCAGTCCGGTTGGCTTAGGTGATCCTTATCCAAGCCAATTCCACTAACTTGGATTGTGGCAGCCTCTCGAAGAGGGAAAAGTTGAAGGTACTTGTGTACTCACTCAAAAATTCACATGGTGTAGAGGCCCATGTTGGTGAGTGCTCTTGTCAGCGGGGAGCTCGGCCTATCATATCAAATGCAACGGATAATGTGGAAGTTCTAGCAAGCTGCTTCTGGGGCTTGGGCTTTTTTCCTCCTAAATCTTGAGGATGAGGCTAGAGCCCTCTTTTAACAACTGATTCTATTACACAATCAGGTAAAAATACTGTTCAAAACTATAGGAAAGAGCTTTTATCTCTTTTACTTCCAGAAACAAACAAACCAAAAAACAAAAACAGCAACAAAATCATAAAAATGGCATCTAAGCAGCACAACTCAAACATCACATTTATAACCTCTTTATTGTCATCTATAACCCAACAAACACTTCAATCCTTGTGACTGAATCTGCTCATGACATACTGTAGGCTACATTCATTCACAGTATTGTTCAGTGTAAATTATATTTTTTTTACTATCAATACAACTGTGAAAAGGAGGATGAATATGAGCTGGGGAAAAAGGACAAATAAGTCTAATAAATCTCCTATGTAGGAGCAATTTTAATTCTTTTTTTCCACAACATTCAGTGTCCATGTTTACAAGTTTACCACAAAGTAAAAACGTTGGGGAATAAAAGAGGAAGACAAGGGAAAAAGAAACTAAACAAAAAAGGAGGCAAAGCAGGACAGAATAAAAGAATATGGAAGTGCAGAAACCAAGAAAAGTAGGAAACTGAGGAAAGGAAAACAGGAGGAGAGGGGAGCAACTGTAAGGCCTGCATGGAAACTGTTACAGCCAGCATAAAGACTGGTCAGTACAAAAATCTGCAAAGATGCTATCACAGCTTTATGGGTGCAGGCAGAGTAACTGTAGAAGTGGTGATGAGTTGGGAGAAGGTGACTCCACCACCAAGAGCTGTTGCTTCTACCGGTTGTGAAGTTAGGAACAAAGGTTCTCCCATCCCTGCACCTCAGCCACAGCAGCTCCCCCAGCTCACCCCCCCAGCCCTGCCTGGCTGCTGCCGAGGGCCAGAGCAACCTGCTGCACACACACACACACACGCACACAAGCAGAGAGTGGAACCTGCAGCCAAGGCTGTTCAAAGCATTCTTTTCTGAAAAGCTTTTCTCCTTGAAAAATCTCAGAAATCCAAGTCCCCCACACCTTTCTTTTTCTTCTGCCTCCCATGAATGCCAGTGCCTACTGAGCCAGTGTTGTGCTGAGGAGTGAGCTCCTACCACCTTGAAGGAAAAGATTAATTTAAAGCCTCCCAGAATTCCCTAAAATCAAAATACTCTCTGCCTATTACCCTATTTGAAGCAGTACAGTCAGTTTCTCAAGAGCAGTATTACAGATGTAAAATAAACAACAGCATATACTATTATTTAATTTGTCTATGAAATGCCATGCACATTCTAGATGCTCTAAAAAAGATAGTTCTTACCCAAAGAATCTAGTTCATGGCATAATGACAGAACAGTGGATAGAAATGAAAGTTAATGGAGAAAGAAAACAGCAAGAGAGGCACCATTAAAACACAAGCAGGACATTCTACATTGGCTGGAAGTAGAGTGAGAGACAGAATAGCCCCTCTAGCACTGAATCTGTACAGCTATTAAAATAAAGTTTTTAATTTAAAATCAGCTCAATTCAGCATAGTTAAATCTCACCAAATTACAGAATGGTACAAGTCAGATATTTGTGTGCATGCTGCTGCTTGTGTGATTTACGCTCCAGCCCTAAGTGATTACTGGATCAGGCAGCTGACACATGGGAAATATTTGCACAGAGCTGAGACACAGGGAAGTTTGTGGTTTAAAATGGAAGGAAAAAAAAGAAAAAAAAAAAAAAAAGAAGGGGCAGGGGGGAAGGTGCTGTTAGTATGGAGACTGTGCCACCCCAGCTGAGTGAAGCCAGTTTCACTTGGAAGTTTTCCCACCAGAACTTCCATTCCCTTAACAGAGTTAGCAAGAAAAGTCTTTTGCATTCATAATGCTTTTCTTTCACAGGAAGAGAGACCTACTGCAGCAAATGCATGTCTCTCCCTAATAAACTAACTGTTCAAAGAAGTATTACCAGTTGAAATACTACCAAATGAACTTAGAGTTGTCAGAGGAACTCACATGTTGAGCTTTACTTATGTCTGCGGGGTCTATTTAAGAGAAAACTCAGCTGTTCTTGCTAGCAGTGCTGTTGACATATTCAAACCTTTCTTTTCCTTTTGAGGCAACAATGATACGTAGCCATGCCACAGTGCCAGAAGTGCTGCAGCATTAGCAGTGCCATCTCCTAAGGGAGGCTTAAGATCAAACTCATCCTGACCTCTGATTGCTAACAACCATAGGTAATCTTTTCCACAGGACACCTCAAGTTGCAAGTCCTATCTAAATACACACTGTGCAATTTAGATTCTCCCTCCTGCTGCCCTCTGGGCTGTTTCAGCTGGAGATGTTTGCTGTGCTCAGAGCCTGCCATGCAGCCACATATTGTTGAACAGATGCCATATTTCAGTTCATAAGTGACTGGCTTTCCATGGTGGAAGAAGTAATATACATTAACACATGGTATAAATGAGTTAGGCTGTAAAGTCCTTTTAAATCCATCTGAATTATAATTGCTTATATAGCAAAGGAGAGAGAGTTCACATTTACTTTATCTGTTTTGGTTTTTATTATCCCAGATGCTGGGTTGTGTTGCAGAAGATGCAAAATCTTGTACCATGATTCCAGCTCAGCTACATGATTTGAGCTTCATCTTGTCTTATTTAGTCAGCTTGCCTCACCAGGACAGCTGCAGAGAAAGGTGTTACCAGCTCTGCAGCCTATGCCTGTGCCCAACAGGTTTTTGCCACTACTGGATCAGTAATAAGAAATAGCTTCTCCTCACATGATTGGCTTTTAGCAGTAAGAAAATTTCTCAAAATTCTTCCAGTGTTCTTCATGCTTTCACAAAAAATAAAGATTTGACTCTTCATATATAAGATGAACCAAAGCAATTCATGGAAATGTACATCCTATAACTAGGGAAGGTATTTTGTTGCTCTTAGTGTTACTAACTTATGAGAACTGACAAGATCACAGCCCACAGTGGTGTGGCTAAATGCCTGCAGAAAGAAAAAGGCTTTTGTAAGTGTGCTGGAAAGAACCTACTTGCAGCCCTGACTTCTGACTGCAATGGAAGAAATTCTACTTTCAAATGTGAATAAAAAAAATATTGCTAACATGTTTCTTTCCATCAGCCAAACGATTTGTCTTATAAATACGCTTTTCTGCTGATTCCTCAGAGGACAACAGCTGGGTGGTAGATTCATACAGCTAAGAAAAAATGTTGAGAGGAATGCAAGCGTTTTGAGGCATCTGAACTTCTCCAAACTTCCAGCCCTTTAGAGCTTCATTCCTCACTACTGAACACACAGTAGTTCCTCTAACTGTGTGTCATTAGAGCTTACCATGAAAAAAACCACCCAAACTCTGCATCTTTAAACTGCTGGAAGTGGAAATCAATAATATCTTGCAATTTTATCTGAGGTAAGAGTGTAAAATGTATTACTTCTGAATATTCAGTGACAGAGCATTCATTATCAAGGATACT
This sequence comes from Chaetura pelagica, assembly GCF_000747805.2. Lineage (NCBI taxonomy): Eukaryota > Metazoa > Chordata > Aves > Apodiformes > Apodidae > Chaetura > Chaetura pelagica. The sequence continues at coordinate 2,263,367 of NW_009954194.1, read as the reverse complement.
ATTTTAGGGCTCAGGGAAAATATAAGCAGGGGGAAAAAAGAAATATTGCTCTTTTAAAAAAATAAAAACGTGGTTCAAAAGAAATACTAAGATAGATGTGGAAGAACCAAAAGATACCAGGATTTTCAAGTGAAAAACACCTGCACTTAATCTGAGCAAATACAAACAAATACAGTTGGATCTGAGAAGACATAGTGAATAAGGCCTTTTAAGTGGCAGATCTGTAAAGGAGTTCAACGCTACCTGAGCCACATTCAAAAGCACCTTAGGAGGGATGGGTTGCACACTGTGCTCACAAGTGTGGCCACAGCAGAGACAGACATGCCCAGAGGACTTCCATCAGCCCAGCTTAGGTACAGCTAAGCTCTGATAGCACAGACTGCAGTGCAGGCTAGTTAAGCACAGCTGGGTATCAAGCTCTTCCCAGTAGTATTCAGAGTTCCCATCCTCTGTTTTTTTGCTACTGGTATCCAGCTGGATTGATAAAACAGATTTGGCCAACAATACTACAAACAATTCTCCAGCTTTGGTCAGGTTCAACTATTGTTCTTGATTACACTGTAGATATGCACAATGTAAATAGGTCATACTAAAAATTAAAAGTTTAAAATAAAATATTAAAATAATAATAATTTTAAAAGTGAATAAAACCACAGAGGAGCAAGTTCCTTGTGTAAGTGACTAAGAATTGATAACATAGCTATTTTTTGCAAATTTTTTTTCTGTCTCTGAAGTCAAACAGCAATAACAGACATACATCAAAAAAAGACATAGTTCCTGTTCAATAACGCTTACATTTTGCATCCTTAAAAATATCCTGTAGTTTTTATTGCCAGCATTAATTCCTATCCTAAATGCTGTGCAATTCTGTTATGTGCTTTTAAATGGCAGCCATGTTCTGACACAGGATTGCTGTATTCCAAGGGTGAGAAAAATCAATGCACTACTGTTTGAGTAGTCTGTAGACTGCTTTAAGAACCAACCAGAAAAAGCACCCTGCATTTATTTCATTATTTCTTGTTATTGTGCAGAGGTGGCTATAAAGTCTGCTGGAATTAATTCCCCACGTGTGTTTGATCGCCAGGCTCTGTGCATGGACAGAGGAAACCTCTGTCCAATTAGGAGCCTTCCAAGGGAACATGGCAGAGGTATCCACTCCAGGGACTGTGTTTTGTTTACTTTGCTTCTTAAACAGAAATGTCAACCAGTTTTTCCAATGCGGGACTGGATCTGATGGCCTCCATCACATGGAAGGCAAAAGAAGTCTTTTTTTTTTTTTTTTTTTTTTTTTTTAAGAAATACTGCAGTAAGAACTGAAGTACATGAATGTTCCTCTTTATCAATAATTCACATATTAAGCAACTACACGAGAAATGTGTTTCATAAAAACAGCTAATACTTGTTTCCCTTAACAAATACACGTTTTTCTGTTACAGATGAACATTGTATAGGATATAATTACAGGTAATTCTTGAAGACAGACTTTCATTTGTGCTATGGGCTGTATAAGTTGAAGACACTACTTTAAAATACACATGTTAAACACAATTACTACGATGTGATTGAGTTTTAAGTAACTTGTTCCAAATCCCACCTTACACCTGTACTAGAGGTAGAAAATGAACCTAGATTGCCCTGATTAAAGCTGAGCGGTTTAACGAACCTGCTCAGATTTCTTTTGCAGCGATAAGCAGAAAGAAAACCCAGAGGTGGATTCCACATGAAACCTTTAAGACAAATCTTGCAATCTTCATTTTTTCATTTGCAAAGTGCAGCTGACTTAGAACAGTTCATACACCTACGTTTCCTCACACTCTAGTACTCCAGACAATAGTGACAACTCCAGTGACAAACTGCTGTCATCTGACTGTCATCACTATCTTCAAATATTAGCAGACTTCCTAGGAACTTGCCAAGAGCTGGACCACAGGTCAGCGGTAAGAACACTTGAGTGAAAGATTCACTGATTGCCTACTTGCTATACGGGGATCCCTTTAAAATGCAGGACTTCTGGGAAGAGCTCCTGGCCTCTTGCCTTTATTCTGGAAAAACCTGTAAACCCTCTGACAAAAAGAGAAAGGCAGCAAGAGATAAACAGGGGTAGGACATTTCAAATATTTTAAACTTTTTCCTGTCCTTTTTTTCCTCAAGAAAGAGCCTTATGTCTGACTATGTTCATGGATACAGATTTAAAAATAGCTGGGTGACTTCCTGGCTGAGGGAAATAGAAAGATATAATTCAAGTTTATTGGCTGCCTAGCAGACATTACATTCTGTTTTCCTCTGCACATTCACACAATTAATTGCCTGTACATACACACTTATAGATGTGTAAGTCACCTTCAAATTCATGACACGCTTGTTCAGTTCTTTGGGTGCCCAGTGGTTTCAGAAAGCCACTGCATATTCCATCAAATCATACCAAGCTCTTCAGATAAAATACTACTATAAATACTCAAATACTTTACCACTCAAGAGCAGAGACTGAATACCCTGGTTTCCATTTCTTTAGCAAATATTTGTTGTTGTATCATATACAACATTTGTAAAGAAAACTGTAGCTTCTCTTGTGTTTTTTTCATTTCATAATTCCACTACCAGAAGTCTTAGGAAATAACTGAGTTCAACCTCATGCAACATCATGCAAAAGAAATTAACGTATCTTCCAAGGGCATTGGAAGAACACAACTGAGGAAAACCCAGAGGATCAGCCTATTTGAAACAGGATAGAGAGGACAGACCTACATGACTTCATGTTGTATATAGTGCTACATTTGCCCATGAAGAGAATTGTTCTACTGTAGCATGTAGCCAGACTGCTGATATTTGAGGCATGGCACATAATCCAGGCAAACCACCACTGGGATTGGGTCTCCCCTTTTCTGTGCTGCTTAGGTATATTTACTTGGCTTGAAATAATCAAGCAGATTAAACAGGTTCTTCATCTCTGCCTTAGCTCTTCACTTCCAAAGCTATGCCCAAAACCAATTATACGGAATCGTGTAATGTAACAATCCCTATTTGTACAAAAACATACTGACTGCGTATTATTTATTTTTATGAACCACTAAGAATCACAAGAAAAGTCATCTTCCTCAAACTTGCTAAGCACAAAATATGGTCATATGAAGACATGGGCAAAAAGCTCATAAAGAGGTGTAGAATCAAAATCAGTCATAGCATTCACAAGGAAACAGATTTAACAAAAACATGACCTAGTCAATGCTTATGGCACTTACATTTTCAAAGTAGCACTGTAATTACTAGGAAATAATTCTAACATGGGATATTCATTTAAAAAATCTTCTGGAACCTGGAGTTCTTTTGGTCACTCATAACTAAACATTCTGTTTCCCGATTCTTCAATTCTAACTCAAACAAAGCAGGGGCTTCTCTCACTGAACCAATTTTGAGGGGAATTATTCAGGAAATGTTTTCTTCAGTGGACATTAGGGGTCTTGAGAGACTTCTCACAGTCTCTGCCTCTATCTTTTACCTCTGGAGGGAGGCACTTCAAGTAATGTCCCAAAGGCAGTGAATACCAGAAGCTGAGTAGAAGACATTTCACTTTGCTCTAGTAAAGCTGTGATGTTACATGCATTTCCTTGCAGCAGTGCTCACAGAGGAAGCCTGTGTGAGGTCCCCCACAATGAAGAAAGAAAACAGAAAATCTCCAGTTGGAAGGCTCTGTATGGACTCCAGGATCTTACATCCCAATGAACGTGTCCAAGTGACCAAACTCACAGCTAGAAACAGTAACTTAATCCTCTCTTTCAAACACATTTAAGCAACATGTGGAAGCCAGTAAGTAGATTACAACAGATAAGTGACCACACATGACAAAATCCGAGTCATCAAAATAGTTGTATCTGACTGAGGGGAGAAAAATGGAAAATAAAAAAATTAAAAAAAAAAAAGTTAAAAAAGAAAAAAAAAAAAAGAAAAAAGAAAAAAATAGACTAAAGAAAACAAATAAGCACACTGAAAAACAAACATAATAGAGCAGGCATGGTAGGTCTGAACACAACCCAGTCTACCTTATTTATATGAGCTTGGTTTGAAAAAGGATGTCTGATTTCAGCAGAGCCATCAGCTTTCACATAAGCATAGAAAGGGTTTATAGGAAATAAGTGGCAACACTGCCTATAGCTGGTATCAGAGAGCACATCAGAGGAGAAAGCTTTCAGCTGGCAGGGAGGTGGAAGAGAGTAAGTCCTTGAATTAATAAATCCCTGACTTCGTAATATACCTACTTTGTGCTAAGAGGGGGTTAGTATGAGAAAGTAGAGAAGAAGGTCCATCCATACCTTTCTGAAACCAGATGACCTCCAATAGAAACACACTGCACAAAAATTTACAGAAGCAAAAAGGTGACTCACTGCTTGCATTTGTGTTTATTTAAGAAATGCTTGTCTTCCTTTCACGGTTACATTTTAAGTAGGTGGTCTCCCATTTTTTAATTAACATTTGCTTCCTTTTTTTCAAAGAGCTACACAGCTTATAAAATGTTAATATTTGTTTCAGTCTTGCTATTCTGCACTGGTTAAATGGCACAGCTCTAGAAACCAGCACATTTTGAACATATTACCCACCCACATTACTAGTCATTAAAGGAGCAGCTGTGTCCCAAAGCCTCCTGCAGACTGGAGGAGTTTGGAGGATCCCAACTTCAGTGTGGGATCTACTGACCCACATTGCTCCTCATCTGGTGCACTTACACAGGAGATGAGGCCACTGTTTCAAACACACCTCATCACCTCCCTTTGCTTCATTCTTTGTGCTTTTCACAGGGTGACCTTTTCAGTCACCTGCACATTTTAGTTTAGAAGTCTTTGTTTGTTTTCTGAATAGCTCATATTTGTGGCTCTCAAGCATGTGCCCTTTGACTCCATCTTCCCAAAGGACAGACATTTTGGTCATACCTACTTGCTTTTCCTAAACCACAAAACAACACTCTGAGTCTCATGATAAGGTGGTTACTTCTGCTGCTAAGCTCCAAACACACAGCTCTCTACATCTGTTGCTATTGTGCTAATTCTCTTTGGAGATGTTTTACTTCCCAATGCTCATTCGTCTTTGAGTATAACTGAGCTAGATTTCTTCCAGATTTGGTCAAATAAAAAAGACTTTTTCCTTTTTCCTCTCTTCACGAATGATTTCCATTAGGTAGATTTTAACTGTAGGAAGCTACATAATTAGTAAATGTCATCTTGTCTGATTTGAGGTGACTAACAGTGCTGAGTGCCACCTGCGACACATTTGGGTATCACCTAGTCTCCAATAGGAGGGACACAATGCTCCAGGGACACACAAGTCCTTCAAAGCTGCAGCATGGTGACTGCCAGTCCCACAGATCTGTCTCACACACCCTAGGGAATCCTAATAACAAGGGTGCATGTGGCTGGGCAGCACAACTAAGTTCTGTCATTTATATCAAGGTTTCAATATGCCATACTTAGAAAATTGACTGAGGGTCACTCATCCCAAAGAGAGCACAGCCCAGGAATTTATAGGTGTGAGATAAAGGTGTAACATAATGTCTAAGCATACTTACAACTTGAATACCACTAAAGAAGTAGACTGGCTAGGAAAAAAACAGTTGACACAAACATTCAGTGACTGGAGACAGCAAACACCAGACCAGAGAGCAAGGCAGCTCTAGACAGTGAGTATGAATCTAAGAGGAAAGCTAAGGGAGACCTGCAGAGCACCTGGATGGAGAGGCTCTTAAAAATTTAGAGGAAAGACAGCAATAATCTGTGGTTAAAGAAGATACTGCAATAACAGCTTTTAGAGAATCTTTCTGCAAGTTGTGGATACTTAAGATTTAAAAGAATTGATTAGCAAAGGTGAGGGGACTCCATCGTTTTCCATTCTGTGTGTTATGTATAGACATACATCCGGAATATTGTTTCTTCCTTGTACTTCATGCGCCTACAAATCTAAATAGAAAAAAAAAGAGAGAGATAAATAATAAACATATAACAGTTACAGGTTGGGCGGATAGTAACTGAATTTTACATTGAACATTTACATTGACATTCCAAGTCAGTGGTGTTCCTAAAACCTTAATACTGTTTTGTGCATACTGACCCATACATAGCATATGTCTAAGACATAGGATTGAAAGATTTAAACTTTGTTCTTTGCTATTTTAAAGCTTTTACACTTGAAGTTAAACATCACTTCCAAGTAGCTTAAATCATGACAACTACATTGAAATCAGTAACCCTTGTTAACAATGACATGTACAATCTTAAGACATCAAAGTTATGTTCAGAAGTACTGCTGAACTGCACAAATAAAAATCTCCTATTCTGTGCCTTTGTTTAACTAAATAAATGCAATAACATTTTTCCATTTACTAATATTCTGGGGGGTTTTTTAATTATTAGGTTTAAGACTGTCACCTACCAGCTTTGATTTTTCAAGCAGGCTGACTGTCCTCTGACTTGCAGTGATTTCAACCAGAGCTGCACTCCCTTATTTTGTTTGAAAAATTCACACCCATATAAACTCAGGAGTAACAGAAAATAAGTACAAAACCAGAGACCTAAATTATTGACAGAACTGAAATATCTGAATATGCCAGTAATCAGAATTTTATCTCCTTTGTATTCAAACTGACATTGAGAGGGAAATCTTGTCATTCTTTTGAAAAGAGCTCTATTGGTAGCTGTAGAAAAGCTGTCAGAGGTACCTGGCCTTCTGCTGCTGGGTCACTCTCTTGTGGAAGATTTTTAGCCGGTTCAGCCTCCCACTAATAACAAACAGATGTACTTAATGCTACTGAATGTAAATATTATTCTAACACACTTTTGCCTAGTTTTCCTTGAGGCCCTATTTTGAACTGTACATGCTTGTGAATCCCCCTGCCCAAGGGTTCTGCAGGTGGCCTATCTCACAGTGCCATTAGAAAGTTAATTACTTACAAGGGAAGTTTAAACAAGTTTTTCCAAAAGCAGTGGAACTAATAAAGCCTGGTTTCCTACAGATTTGTGGCTTGCATCATTCCCCCCTCCATACTTCAACAGCCCAAGCCCCTTTTCCATGCTTCTTTGATAAATTCCTCTCCCTGCAATCCACACTGTCCCCATCCCTCCTGTATCCATCAGCTTCAGGTCAAGCAAGAGGCATCACACACCGTGTTTGTTTCCAAACAATTCAGTCTAAAACATTCCCTCCTCTCAGATCATCCATGCATATTTTGCTATTTATTAAAAGGATATTTGCTCTCTTATTTTTCTAAGTCGTACCAGATCTTTTAGACAGAATCAGTCACTGTCTCCTTCATCTTGAAGGTAACTTGGACTACAGACATATAAATGCATAGCTTTCAAAATGTATCAATTATCATTAGCACTAAAATTAAAATAACAGTTTTGACTTTTCATTGTCACAGAAAATGAGATGTCAGGCTGAACCAGTCTCAGATACTTTAATTCTTCAAGGACCAAAGTGTTTTATTTCCTTTTGATAAGCCTGTTCCACAGCTCTCATAGCATCTTTCTTTCACTAAGAAATGGCCTGAAAGTGTAATTTTCTTGGACTTTCCACACAGTCCTCCTTAGGACAGTGTGAGTGTCATAGGTCTGTAAGCCATACAATGCAGATTTCCTAGCCCCTCACTAACAGAGAAATTAAACTTTTACAAGAGAGACCTTCCTTAACAGCAAAAAACAATATATGTACCTCCTAAAACAGCATGTGTGAATCTGACTCAATTCACCCAAGGATATTTTTCTATCATCCAATAACTATCATATGCAAGCATACTGCTATCCCTGAGCCCTCTGGGCCAGTTTTGATTAATCTTTCCCCAGGACACAGAGCCTTCCAAGCTATGAATCACTTTGCTTGATTTTGTATGCACTTTTCCATGTCAGCAGTTTTCCTGCCCCACTGCATGATGACAAGAGCAGCATGCAGTGTTTGTTGACTGCCAAGTGCTACGCTGTCACTCAAGTAGAAAAGGTAGTGGAAACAGATCTGCTTTGTTTAGGGATGTGCAGTTTTGTAGGCATCTCCCTGCTCTCTAGCTCCACCTATAGAAATACCAAAACTCCCTTTCCAAAATAATCTCCAAGTTTCCCCATAGAGTACAGGAACAGTTGAGGCAAAATTGCGTTGCTACATAGTAGCACGATACAGCCTACAAAACCTGAAAGTGGTGACTACACACAAGACCCTACTGTAATGCCTGTTTCTGTAGGCTGATTCCAGCTGAAGAGCCTGACCTCATAACATCAGAAATTCCCCATGATATACATGATCTCCCCAGCACACTTGCATTGCCCTCTTTAATGAACACAGAGCTGCTAATGTCCTTCCAATGCTCGTCAGCCCCATGTCGGCCTTACCCTTTGAATCTCTCCCTCAATTGCCCCTATTTTGATGTGCTGCTGACTCTGCAGCAAAGCCACACCTTTTTTTTTTTTTTTTTTGGTGGAGAATATTTTAACTACATTTTCATTACAATAGTCATTAAAGATCTATCATGAGTCAAGCCTTCGGTCAGGACTTTGTTTATTCTGCATGAGAGCTTCAGTGGAACTTGCTCCAACTGTATGCATTCATCTTCCAGCTGATGAGAGACATAGGGAGAATTTTGTTTTGACCTTCCCAAAATAAACACTTTCAAGAAAAGAGATACAAAGTAAATAGTAAAAAGACTGTAAAATATTAAGAGGAAACGTGGAATGTCTGAAAAGATTACATAGTGTCTTCCCATTTAATGAGATTAATTTATTCTCAAACTCCTCTTCAAAATGTAAATTATCAAATAAACAACTAATTTAGAAATTACATAGAAATTTACAAACAGAAGGTTGAAATTACTAGAGAGTACAATTAAAGGGAAAGGAAGTTTAGGTTCTAGTTCATTTTAAAATCAGTCCTAGCTGAAATCTCCTCTGGAAACAGAGGGGCAGCAGCAAAAGAATCTAACCCAGCAGCTAAGGGCCTGTCTCTGCTCAGGGCCTGGAAGAAGGAGAAGTCCTGGGGCAGGCTGCTTGCCCCAGCCAGAGAGAGGGTTACTCTACCTGTCACAGTGTCCTGCTTTTCCCTTTATTTAGGCTGTTCATCTGTTTCTGCTTCTGCTGGCTTGTGATCTAGCAAGGAAAAGGAGTGAAAGTATTTTTCCTTGCAGTTTTTTCCTTCCCCTGCCCTTTCCCACTTCTTCAAGGAACAAAGAGAGGCCTGGGAGAGGAGGAGGTGGGAAAAGAAATGAACGCCTAGTTGTTCTCTGCAAGGGTAGGCATGAAGAAATAAACAACTAGCATTACTCACAGGAGGGGGTGAAAGGAAAGCAGAGCCAGTCTGGACAAGCTGTATTTTCCTGGCTCAAACAAACCCCTCCTGGAGTAATATATTGAGCCACCTCACAGTCTTTACTCCTTTATCTGAAACACACTGTCCAATCGCCAGCAGCATGTTGCCTTCCCTCACAGACCTGGCCTAGCTGCTTCTTGTAGGTAGAGGAACAGAGGAACCAAGAAGCCCAAAGCACAGGCAGAGACTTACAAGAGGACGTAAAAAGCCACAGGAGTTGCAAGGACCTGGAAACTCCAATGCCATCCAGGAAAGAGATGGGAATAGCTTGGGGTTTTTTGCAGAGAGGTGTCCGAGCTGTTAAGTTGCCAACTTTCCTTTTGACCTGCCACAGAGTTACTTGTGTGGATAACACACAGCAGGCTGGTAAGCTGCACAGAGACCAAGGAAAGTAAAAATAACATTTCTATTTACTGCATCAGACTTGAGACTTGAATGGCAGGATGGCAAACCAGCAACACATAGTGGAGACAGGAGCAGCTTCTGCAGAGACGTAAATTGTAGGAATATGTTTAATCCAAAACATAATACGAACTTTGAGAGGAAGATAGTAGGGGTGAATTATGTGTCTTCTTAAAGGCTTGTATTTTAAACATACAGCTTTATACAAAGAGAACATTCAGAACTCTAAATCTTTGCTTATCTGAAAGTGACAAAAGACCATAGGTTATCTATGCAAGATAAAAAAATTAGATCACAACCAATCTCATAATTTTACATAACCTCCCAAAATTATGGAATGTATGGCAACTAAAGGAAACTTCTGGAAAACATTACTCTAATATGCAACCACCAGATGACAGTGCAACAGATTTATAACTGTATTAGGAGGGTAACTTGAAATCTGAATATAGCCATTGTGATGAATTATGATATTTGAATCGTCCCAGAAAAGAGCTTCCTTTTCTACTGAAGATACATCACAAGAGAAGGATTTATGGAATTCACTTTTCATTCAAACCCAGTTTTCCTTAAAGCAATCCAGAAAAAGCAATTCACAAAATCCAGGTCAGACCTGAAAAAAATGGCAATGCAACTGAAAGTAGAGGGAATGCAAACTGAGCAGGGACAATATATTGGCATTGGTTTCGTAAACAGCCTCTGTGAGCAGTGTACTGCCTGACCCACCTGCTTTCAGGCCACCTTGGCCTCCAGAGTCTCTCCAGCACCAAACTCCCATGCAAATCCTCATAAATGACCTCTAAACTAGGAATCCTACATCCAAGACTCAAGCAGGGACCAGACAGCACCCTGGTAGGCAAATGGAAATTGCCTCTCAGTCACCTCCTCCAAACCCATTGTTTGGCACTCTTACTAAGTGTCTGGGGTGGCTCCTGAATTTTAAAATTTCTCTTCCAAAAAGCAGATCCCAGAATTCAGGAGCAGACAATGGATGGAAGCACTGAATCCCCTCTTTACCTTTGCTTGTAACTTTGGTCTTCAGTTCTATGTTTTCAGACACAAATTAGGCATCAAGGATATCTAGACCCACTGATTTGCAATAAGGTTGAGTCTAAACACCACTGAGATGTTTGAAAAACATCTTAAGTTCCTACATTTCTGGGTTGACTTCTGCAAATAGTTTCCTTAAAATCATTTTTAAGACAAGCACATGTCAGAGGACCAAGATGAATGAATTTACATCAGTTTTGTCTGTCTCCCTCTGAAAAGGCAGTACAAAGCAAACCCTTACCCTGTTAGAGACCTACAGGTTTCAGATCTCCTCTCCTGCATGATCCTGTATCATTGCTAGTTTTGTTACAGCTTTGTCAGAGATGCCAATGTGGACTGAGACTCTCTGTTTAACATTAGAATCCCAGGCAGAAGCTTCTCACTGGTTGGCCAAGATTTACAAGACAGTGCCTTGACCCAACTCAGTCCAATATAATCCACCACCTAGGAAATGTTCAGACTTTATTACTGGGCCCTCAGTCTCTCATCAAAATATCAGAGTGCTTCAGCTAAAAGAGTCCATGCTAAGACGATCAACAATGTGCCCTGCAGAAAGAACATTTCTTGGGTGTCATTTTGTAGCCTAGGGCCAGGATGAAGAAACTTGCAGTAGTTAAAAAGAAAAGCTTAAATGTAGCTCCACTGGAGCTGGCCAGTGACTGAAAGCTTGAATATTCACAGACAAAATCCTGGCCCTATTAAAGGCAATGAGCACAGTCTCACTGATGTCAGTGAGGTCTGGATTTCTCCCAGATGTACTCAGAAAAATGGTCAAAAAATCACCCTAGAGGCAGAGCCAAGCATTCACATTCCTGC
>NW_009954194.1:2251008-2251759 GCF_000747805.2 Chaetura pelagica | reverse complement strand
GCTTCTGTAAAGAAGCAAAATTTTCTCAATCCCCAGTGCATAAAAACCACCCCCATATCTAATGTAATTGCTTCTATCTTCAAAAGCATGGCAACTGGTCCAGAAAATGGATCGGGAGGCTTGTTAAATGTTAAACAAGGTACACTCTGCTGTCTCTACCCTATGTTTCCTCCTGTTTATTTTAAAAGGGAGCTTTTTAAGCCAAGAATCTAACTCCTATCCTGCAATGTTTCAAGTGAGTGAATTACAAGCATTACTAGGCCGATAAAATACTTACAGGATTTCTGAATTAGCTTTACCTTTTCTAAAATCATCAATTCTTAACATAAAGTAAGAGGAATATCCGGTGGAAATGTGTTTTATCAAAAGGAAAATATATTTAGTCCCATTCAATACAGGCAGTTTGAAAGTAAGACTGTAAGTAAAACTCTTAGACAACACTACATAAACACATTATTTAAACTACACTCTGCATCTGGTTAATCGTAACAGGAGATCAAATGTTAACAACTTAAGAATCTTCACTCTTGGAATCTTCACATATGGAGTACTTTTAAAAGTACTGTAATTTCAGAGTAGTAAATAAGAGGTCTCACCTAAATTACACGAGCGTTATCTTTTAGTTGCTTTAAAGGTGAATGCACAATATAGAGGTTTTATTGCAGGTTGATTTGACAGAAGTTGCCCTTGTGTGGCCCATGAGAGAACAAAACAGGAAAATTATGCCCTTTGTAAGAATATTTAATTCACA
>NW_009954194.1:2249183-2250954 GCF_000747805.2 Chaetura pelagica | reverse complement strand
TTCCTGCTCTCTTTCTTGTGCAGCAGTCATGTGTACGACAGATATTCATTCCTGCACTACGTACAATGTGGTTTTATATGAAAAAGACATTCATATTAATTCTTAGCTAAGAACAGGGCTTGCGTTGCTAAGAGTGTTACAGTTATCCTCAGTTTCTTAACAGAATAAGGCAGGCCAACTTTCTTAGTATTTAAAGTCCAAATTCAATTTGTATCCTTACCATTTTGCTTCCAGTCATTTTCTCAAACACTGGAAAACTTCCCCTGAGCTCTACATCTTACAAAAATATATTGAATGTTTATTGCCTGATAACAATTACAATGATTTTCAGTATAATCAGAACTGCCACATCCTGTAGTCACCAATTTAAGAGAAAAGGAAAAACTATCTCCAGTCCAAACCATAGCACAGATAGTTCAAGCTTATTCCACATGAGAAAGAGCAGAAACACAAGCACGTGATCCCAAGCTACCAAGGCAGACTTTTATATGCCACGTATCACCTTATAAAATTCAATAATGGAAGAGAATCCTCTATTTGAGGTTTCATTTCTTTTTCTTTTTCCTTCCCTTTTCCAGAAGCAGACATAGTGAGCCAGAGTTTCATGTTAAATTAATAGTTAAAGTGATCAGCTGTAAGATGAGAGACTTACAAGGAAAAAAAGCCCAGTATTTTGAATAAATTACAGCTGTAAACCAGGGCTGAAATCTACTTCCATGAGTTTCCATGGTGCACAATCATACTCTCAGAAGAAACATCTTGTGCTGAACACTTACAAGTCTGGCATCACCCAGCAACTTAACTACCCCTTTGCAAGGGCCCATCAGACCCAGACCCTGAATCTGGGTGACTTCAGACTATGAAACATGGAGAAAGGAGGGGAACAGACACACAGCATTGCTCTTACTTTTTCTTCAGTGTATGTTTGATCCAGAAGTAGACAGGATGTATATCACGTGTCACCATAGCATTAATGTTATCTTTATTATGCCATCGTGTCCACCTTTCATTTGCAAATGGACACCAGAAATACATTCTTATGGCTATAAAAAAATCAAAGAATATTATTGAATTCAAAATGTCCCTTCACCTATATTATTTGTCACATTTCTATCCCATTCACAGCAGGCAACTTCAAAGAAAAAGTTTAACTTTTTCATTTACTTTTCTTCAGAAAGCAGCAAATACGTATCAAGACAGGAGACACAAACACAAAGAGAACAGAACCTCTAAAAATAGTCACTCATCTTCTAAAAGTGCTCCACATGGAAAACAAAATGGCTAGTCCTTCCAAAATAGGATGAAAAGCCATAACATTGAACATATTAATAAACATTAATAAACAAATAACAGCATATAGGTCAATTTAATGGTTTATGCTATTTGTTATTTGACCTGTTATATATATGGATATTTTTGCTGCAATTGTCGTTTCCAGAACTAATAAGAGAAGAACCTAGATATCTGTTTGGTGTCAGAGAGAGCAATTACTTGCCTTAACCAACTGCTAACAGCCTAAATGAGCCTCGAGGCATCATCGCTGCCTTATGCTCTCTCCCTCTTCCCTGTCTTCCCCCAAGCCATTCCATTGCACACTGACATCACAAGGCAATTACTTCATCTGACACATGACCTTTCATTTCAGCACCTCCATTACCTTCTTTGCTTGCCAAAATTTACATTTCTCACCATTTCCCCTTGTGTCCACAGGCATGTTCCACGTTTCTTTAGACATTAACCTCACATTTGTGCATGAACATGCAGTGTAGGG
>NW_009954194.1:2247562-2249170 GCF_000747805.2 Chaetura pelagica | reverse complement strand
AGGGAAAGTTTCAGAAAGAAAGGAAGATGATGTGGTAAAACTTAGGAGTTTGAGGGCTCTTGCGTGCTTTATCTTGCTGCTAGGGAAAACAATTTGCTGTAGGTCTGATGAGATGCTCTATTATTCTTTGACCTTGGCCAGCTAAGAGCGTATAAATATTTCTGTATAATATCATTGCTTTCTTGAATATGTCTGATATTTAAAACGTAGATCACATGGTTACGATGGTTTGTGTAGAAAACAGGTATGAAATACTACAGTAATGATGGCAGTACCACCTACTTGATAAAAAAACAGTATTTTTTACTACATTAAATTTAATATTTTTCAATACTGTGTCACAGTGGCATGACTCCAAATTACCACCTCAAAATAGCAAGCAGATACTCCTGTGGATAACCACTTTTCAGATTCCAACTGCATGAATTCCATAAGAAAAAGAGCACGCAACAAACCCTCCAAAACGTTAGGTAATGTTTCTAAAAAACATCTCTGTTTCTAAGGAGTTTAGACATGTAACTTTTGAACTTCCATTTGAGTCCTTATGAAAAACGTTAATGCATACATATGAAGAAAAGTTTTGGATCAAACACTTGCAAGAAGGAAAAATTAGGAAGGAGAGTAAAAATTTCATTTTTTTCCTCTTCCCTTAAGTGAACTGATAAGTTACCAGCTGCTAGAGGGCTTGAACTAGCTGGTATAAGACATTCTTCTAAACTTAGCTCAGGATTAACAAGTAACACTAGTCAGAGCAAGGGTGAAATACAAAGACTGTCTTTTTAGGAGATGAATGGATAGCACAAGCTTCCAGAAACACATCTGCACTTTTTGCTTATATAAGGTGTCAACCAGACAGAAGCTGTAGCTCTCAGTTAAAGGTACATACTTACAAAACAGGTGCCACCTTCCTGCTTGTCACCTAGTAACAGAGCATTTCTAACACAGGAGAGTTTTGTCTGCTGCTGGTTTTTACCACTGTGACACTGAAGTGACTTGAAGGAGGGTGGAGCCCTAATTTTTTAACCCGACACAGACATTTCTGGAAGGAAACCAGCTCTCCAAATGACTGCATACGTGATGCATGGCTAACAAGTCCTCTGGTTTATCCTCCCTTTCTCAGTAACACTAAGAGCATATCCCTTTTGCATTAATAGCAGCGCTGGCTCCACTGTGCAGTGCATCCAGGCCTGCTGTGCCCAGCAACAAGGCACCCGAGCACACGGCTGGTGCACAGTCCAGGCTGGAAGCTCTCATTCTGCCAGCTGCTGCCCAGCCCCATCCCAGAAGGCCACTGGAAAAGCAGGATGCCATCCACTGTCAGCAGAAATGGGCTCAGCCCCGTTCCTTGCAGCTACAGCACATCACGAGCAACTCCCATGTGCTCCATGCAGGTAACCAAGTGCCTCAAATGCCTCTGCTGCAACCAGAAGGAAGAGCTCTGTCTGTAGTTGGAGGTGATATCCCATGTGTCAGGACTCAGCAACAATGAGTGCAAGCAGTTATTGGATTAGGTGAGATGCCAGGTCTCCATCATGGAGTACACGTTGCTGTGTGAAAACTTCTTGCAGGCCATATGAACACAGCAGTAGACAAGACCAGGCTCCTGGG
>NW_009954194.1:2230273-2247346 GCF_000747805.2 Chaetura pelagica | reverse complement strand
GAAGGGTGAACTTTCTAAAAACAAATAAACAGGTTGCTACAAACACATAGCAACGTATAGATACATTAGAAGTCATTCAGATGTAGAGCACCAAATGCAATTTTAGTAACAGATTTTTTTCACTTTCTGAGGCACAAATAAGGAACTCTGTCTCAATATAGGTCTCAATATAAATATTTTGCTGTTACACATGGACTGTCATTAACGTCTATATGAATGAAAGTTTCACAAATTGAAGTTCCCTCTACTTCAAAAAATAAAAATAAACAACCATGGGTGAGCCAGCATAAAATTCACATCATAAGCAACAGAGTTCAATGTGTTAAAAACCATTAATCATGCTGAGGTCAACCAGTGCTTTACATATTTCCTCCCCAAACTCTGTCTTGTGGGTGATCTGTATCCTAACAGGTTTTGTATTGCTGAGTTGTAAAGCACTCCTGATGAATTGTTTTTGGCACTCAGTCCAAAGCCTTGAAAGCCTGAATCCTTGAAAGTAAAAAGCAGAGCCTTCCTTTAACATCAGTGTTGGATACATCACTGGAACACAGTCTGTATTGTAGGCATAACAGGAGAAGGACCTGTGGCCCACGCATAGGTTTGTCTGGGACATCAGGAGTCTATCAGCAGTGTTTTAAAGCAAAGTCATTAGAGAAATGAAAGCACACTTGACGGGAAGGCTAATAATACTAAATTTATTCCTCTTTCACTCTGCCACAGTAACTGTGGTACCTGTTACTGCCCCTCCAGCTCCCAACATTAGACAGTGACCATCATCCCTGCTGTCCTGTTAATCTCCCTGCTTTTCCTTTACCTCTCACTCTCATTAGTTTCACCACACTTTTAACAGAAATGTACCTTACTCTCCTACACTTTGTGAAGAAGGCACAAGAAACCCTGTGCCTTCCACCCTTTTATCCTGACTTTTCAGCCATAACCATGAGCAGTCATACTGAATTCTTTCCCACTGACCTCATGCTTTACTCAGTTGAGTCAGACTTCTCTCTTGATATTATATCCTTCCAGATACAGAGAAGCACACCTATTTGAATACAGCTGTTCTTTCTCCAGCTGCACTGTGCCCCAGCTTTCTTCTTTCAGTCTTCCTTTGCTTTTTGCCTTTTGTTTAGGCATTCAAGTTGTTATTCTACATCTCTCCTTCCTTTTCTTTCCCACTTCCAACAATGTGTCCCAAGACTCCGTTCTCTGCCTATGCCTTTTCTCCTTCAGCTTCCATACCTATTTTTACCTGTCTTTTTTACCTCCACTTCCTGCACATCTACAGCTCATTACAGAGTAGCCTTCAGCTGTCCAAAAACATTTATTGGATGGCCTTCCTCTGCACAGGGAACTATAAGTTTAACACACTCTATTATCTCTACCAAGTTTCTCCACTCGTTCATGGGAGTAACTTTCACTGAGGCAGGTTATACATCTAATGTATGTGTCTAAAGTATTCCTCCCTCCGTTCTACTTACACCATCAAAATATTTGTGTTTTGATTCATCAAGACCCTTCTTCAAGTGTCCCTCACTTCATGTTGTTGCTTTTCATATCTTCGCTGTTTCTACTAATTTTTTGCCACTTGCCAAACACCTTTGCCAACTTGTACCTCAACTTCTCTCCTCGAGTTGGTGCAGTCTCCAGCAAGAAAATAGGTCAGTTATACACAAATTCTGCTTTCTGTCAAATTGAACTTCAGGAGGTTTTTTTTAGCCAACAGATATATGCAAGAAAATATGCTCTCCCAGCTATAAGTAAACATGTTTCAGATAAATTGGTCAGGGAAAAAAAAATAATAATAAAAAAATATTAAATTACTTCTCTTTCAGGAAACAGAAGAATGCAACTAGAGTTAATTTTCAATCCAGACAAAGTTCTTGAGAAGAATTATTTTGTCAGCTGTGTATGAAGGAGGCAAACTCAGCAACATTAAAATAAAGTAGTATTAGCTTCTTTAAAGAATCTAGATTCCGAGACTGCACAGAAGGACACAGAACCATCTTTTATAATTTTTTTATTTTTTTTCTCTTCTTGGTCTCTCATAACATAAAATTACCATCTGAAAGCTCTTATAGTATTTTTAGGCAATAAGAAAAAAAGCAATATATAATTCACTGTCATATGACACTTATCTGGTATGCCATAGAGTTACATCCCATCTTAACTGATTTTGTTTTTCATAAGATCACACAGGTCTTCCTAAATTACCCATAATCAATAACATAAAAGGACAACTCTTCCATTCTCAGACAAATAAAACTGCTTTTCAACTAATAATCCCTTTCAGGTCTACAAATTATAGTACTACTGTGCCTCATGGCTGAGGGTTTATGTGAGTTTAACTATGCAGACTAATTTTTCATGAAGTTTACAACTTGAATCAAAAGATCATTTTTCCATTTGCTTTCACTATGGTCAATAGGGATCTATTCCTGGAGTTCATCAGAAACTGCATCACACACCTATTTTCTGTGATAATCAAACTCATTAATCATTGTTATCTACTATTTACTCTTTACTACTTGTCTAGGACTGTGATTAAAACACAACTAAACTAAGCAGCTCAAAGAAAGTTAAAAGACATTAAAAATCATGACTGCTTTAAGTAAATGGTAAATAACTAGTTTTAACATAAGAAAAATATTGTCTACATAAGAATTAACAAACTGTAATGAAGAAAATTTTTTTAAAAAAATATATAGAGTCTTCATTACAACAGTATTTTATTTAAAGGAAACAGTCATTTGAAAATGAGCTATGGGTTGTTCATAGTAATTACAATTTCACCTATGATCATAAAAAATACTATTAACAGCAGAATGTGAGGATCACCTCCTTCCTTCATATAATTATTTTCACTTGGATACTCCATTTTTTGTTTGATTATTTCTCCATCTCATGTCTTGTCCTTTTTTGCCATTAAATGCTCAAAAAGAATTTTCTATTCCATGTTTACAGGTAACCTACCACAATAGGACCTCAGATTCAGGATGAGATTCAGAAATAATTCCACTTCTAATTATATCAACTTCATCATTTTTCTGGCCAGCCACAGGAATAGTCCTACTTAACTCCGACAAATAAATCTGTGAACAACATTGCTGTCAGCCCCTTGTTTTTGTGATAGAAACTGTAATAGAAATTAAGTTAATGCTTTAAGCATCATAATTTACTCTCTCATGTACAAGAGAACATGTTTTTGTATAGCCTCTCATGTCAATAAACTGAATGTACAATTTAATTCTTCATGGGAACCAGTGATCGATGTTTCACCTCAAAATTGCTAAGAAGCATCATGTTGGCCTCTAACCTCAGCTGCCCCAGTATCTGCTGGGGGTAAGTGGATGTAGCAAAAAATTTCTTGGTACTTCAAGCTTGCCAATGGTCTGATTTAGAGCAGCCCACATCACATCTGGCTAGCTGTGACCCCAGCAGGCTGCCTGCCAGCTGGGATTTGACAAAACTTCATGTGCTTTGGACATTCCCCTGTTCCCACAGTAACATTCTTGTCAGAGGCTGCAGGGAATGTGCTAAGCAATGAGAATACCCAGCTGAGGAAAGACAGCATTTTTTTTCAGATATCTACAGTGCAGAATAAAGGAGCTCAGACCGACACATTCCAAAGCTGTTTGCAAGAGAAACCCTCTTATTCCAGCACTGAAAGATCACAGTGCCCTGCACCAGTCCTGGCTCTGAAGGAGAGGAGGGGAAATGTTACCTATGAATGTGTTTCTGTTTTAATTAATAGGATAGCTAAGATAAGCAGTGCTAAGCTGTGACTGTGTCCAGATGGGGAGCACTAAGGTAAAGCCAAGTAACAAGGCTTTGTACTTACAGGGCACCACTCTGTCCTGAAGCAGTACTATCTACCTTGGGTGCTATTTTACCTGTGTATCACTGTCCATCAGAGGAACATCATCTTCATACAGCCAGTGTACATAAATAAATGAGGTATTTTATGATAACGAATTATTTTTTGCTCTTCATCTCTCTTTGAAAGGCAAAATACCTACTTCACACAGGCCTGAGCCAATACCCAGCAGCATGTTAGATTACATTTTCCCGAAAAAAAAAAAACAACAAACCAACTTTAATTATTTGAATTAGATCCAGAAGTGAAGTTCTAAATGTCAAGAGCCCTTAAAAATCCCAATGCATCTTAAATGAGGACCTAATCAACTGCCTCAGCTCATGATCTTCTGCTCGTTCTCTTCCTGTCCCAAACCACTACCTAGGATGGCTCAATAGCACTGAGCAGTTATTGAATTCCTCTCCCATCGATCATGGTGCTCCAGTACTGTGCTTCCAAAGCTGTGAATAGTTTTGCAAATCCCTGATGAAATGCATAAAGCACTTCAGGGGAAGGTTGATAAATGAAAGCTCCCTAGAACTTTTTGTTTAGCACAAGAACTTAATGGAGCATGATCATGGTGGGTGGTGGGCACCTTCAGTAGGGAGTAGAGGAGACCAGAAACAAGCTCACTGAGAAAAAGGAGGAGACAGAGACAGCAAATGCAAAGCCATGAACTTTTCAAGAGATTAGTTCTTAAACAAGCATATTCCAATATGCAGCACACATTTTCTATTGCTTTGAAATTGCATCTGCTTTTTATAAGAGTAGGGCGATTATTATATAAGAAAAGCCTATTTGCCTGAGTATGTGGTTACACATTTTCTACTGACTTCACAAATTGTTCAAATTTCAGTATTTGTTGGCTTCATTATAAAGCCAGTGTTATTACTGGCAGCTATTATACTATATTAAAAAGACTTTTTTTATTGTTACTATAGTGTGGAATTAAGGATCAGAAACTCATCTGAAATAAGTGACAGCTGAAAGGGCAGGAGTCCATTTACATTGTATTTCAATTTAAAATCTTAATGAAATAAAATATAATTACTCATCAGGTCAAGGAACCAACAGATCCCCCAGATGTGTAATGTCTTCTAAGATCTCATCAATTAGAGCTCTCCAGCTCAAACCAAATCCTGCCTGATCACTCTGCTCAGATGAAGAGACTCACTTGGACTGGCCTTGGTACTTTGGTTCACCTCCTACACAATTCACTTTCTGAATTTGTTTTGGGTTGATTTTTCACCCATACTTTAATATTTTCTACTGCTTTTTGGTCTCGTATTATCTGAAACCAAATTCACCACCACAATGAACCATGAACATAAAGCAGTGAGGAGGAACCCACACTGTGGAGAGCCATGAATACATAAACAGAAGAGTTGGCATAGGTCAAGCAAACAATAGAAAGCTCTGGTTTTCACAAATTGCCTACTGGTGGGTGAGGTGCTTCAGTACCACATTTCTGCCAGTATAACACCTTCTGACAGGAAGAGGACTCAAAGATTTCAACCAATTCCTTGTCTAAGGCTTCAAGGTACCTGGTGGCTGTCAGTCTTTTTGTAGCATCAGAGAGGGAACATGTGGCTTCAGGTGTTGTTTTCATGGGTAACAGGTTTGAAAGGACCCTTCAGGTCATCAGATCCAGCCCTGGGTCTCACAAGAAGCAATTCAGGTAACTTTGTATGTCATTCACCTCAAATAATCTGTGGCTTGTTTTGTTTCCCCTATTTATTTTGTTAGAAGACTTTCAGAAATTCATTGCTCTGAGGGGTGAGAATCTTCTCATTTCCAGCCTGATTGCATTTTTATGATCAATCTATAACTGTTGTTCAGTTTCATTTCTCTTGCAGTGAAAAGTCCAAATAAAAGCAGAATATTTTTCTCAGTGAAGCCTCTGTTAAGTCATTAACTCTCTCTCGTTTACTGTAGCCAATTCCATTCCTCACCACTGTGAATAGAGGCAGGGGTGCTGATCTTCAGGAGAGCTATCTTCCAGCCAGACCTGTGCTTGGAATTCCCACAGAACCAAGGGAATGCCTGTTTTGCCATATGTTGGTGACCAAACTTGAAATAAACTGGAATTAATAGTAGTCTTCACGAAGATCAACTCATCCATACACAGACTCACATACAACATTTTGAGGAAACTAGAAAATCAGATAAAACTCCATTGCCAAAGGAGATAGGCTAGATCTCTGATCATTGCTTACGTTTCTACTCTGTTTCCTCTGTAAACTGAAACATAAAAAAACGGTTTATAAAATCTACAATTATAGACCCAAGCAAAACTTTTCCTTCACAATACTAAACTAGAATAGTACAAGCTTTTGAAGTTTTAGGGCAGCAGGCTTGTGCCTACATTCATCTTGGTAAACTAAGACCACAGAGTGTATCCATATGCATTAAGAAGACAGAACATCCCAGGCTGAAAAGAATAAATACATTTGTGAATATTATGCAAGTTGTTGATTTTGAAGACAGTACAGTTTTCCAAACCAAAGTGCTCAAAGAACACTTTAATGAGAATTGTTCGTTATCCAAATGCCATGAGTATGTACAGGAACTCCCTGACATTTCAGTTAAATTTCGGGCCTGCTGTCAGGTACAAGATGTTCAGAAAAATCCTAAAGACAAAAGATTACCTGTTTCCCATCAGTAACACACTGCAGTTGTTCAAATGACAGGTTATTTTGACACCTACTGGCCAACCCCGAGTACAGCATTGTTGCAGTTCCAGGTTGAGACAGTGCCAAGAGTAGACAGATGTTTAAACCAGACTCAGTAAAGTAAAAAACTTTTTTTAAATTTATTTATTTTCCCTTCTAGTGGAAGTCGATGTATGGTGGTAAACTGGAAAAGGCAGGACAGACAGAATGCTGGAGATCCCAGGCTAGTCCAAATCACAGTTATATTAAAAGAATTTGAAGGGGTAGGGAGAGGAAAGGGAGGAGGAGGGATATGGGGACAGGGAGGCAGGATGCTGCTTGGAGAGTGTAACATTTATATTTGTGAGCACTGGTGTGGTTAATGGCTCTAAAATAGCTCTTAGACATTGATGCATTAAATTCATTGCCAGGTCCAGGTGTTGAAAAAGGACTTGACTGATAAGAAAAGGCTGGTCAGAATTGAGAGTGCTACCAATGATATAAACAACTGCCATTTGGGAGAAAAAAAGGATTCATCACCAATGGAAGCTAATCAGAACACCATTGCCCCTAAATACTGTTACAGGATTATAGTATCACGGTCCACACAATGAGAGAGGCCTTTTAATACTGTAAGTCAGTTAAAATATATAATGAAAGTAAAATCTAGGGGTGTGGGATGAAAAGATTAATGAACCTTAAGAGATTCTGACTCTGGGAGTCAAAAAACATGGTTATTGTCACATCTCTTGGCAGGCTGAGACAGGTACAGAATCAGTAGATGCAGACAAAAAATTACAATCCTGTCCAACTAATACGGTCTACAAAATGGAGAAATTATTAAGGTCCAGAAATAACAAAATTTTTTTTGAGAGAAGACTTGAGTGCATTAATTTCAGTATTAATCCCTGGATTTTCAAATCTTCTTTCTGGAGCTCCCACACTCCACATTTCCCTGGCTGAACAAAGAGGTATCCTGCAATAGAAAGCAAAGCAAAGTTCAGAGAAAAAACCTCAGCTGAAAGCAGACCAAGGTTTCCAGCCTTTAGCTGTTCCCAGGCAGGCCTTTGAATTTAGCTACACTGTTGACAGCACATCACATTACACAGGGAGGAAGGATGAGCAAGAGACACAAGAGAGACACTCTAAAGAAAGTGTTGAAAGCTAGTACTATCTCACCTAAGCAGGCCAGACTTGGACATGCAGCAACTGTTCAGTTGGAACATTGAAGAAGTAAAGAAAAACTTATAAGAAGAGATAGATAAATTTTTCCAAGCTGAATAGTTTGTGAAAAATCTTCCTGGTGAATACTGACAGTAAAAGGGATCAAAGTTTTCAAAATTTTTCTTTCTTCTCTTCTAAAATTTTTTATTATGTTAGGTGCAGATTATTTATTTATTTATTGCACCATTAAATGGAAACCTTTTCTTCATGGATAAGAAAACTTCTCCAAACCCAGCACAGTGACTGGCCCATATAGTACAGAGAGTGCTGACATTTTCATATTAATTCCTTCCCTTCATAGTCCTAGTTCTTTATCACTCTGAAACTCCATATTTGAGAAGCACTACATTAACTTTTTTGCTTTATATTTTCACTGATTTTTTTTTACTTTTTTTTCCTGCTCCTCTGCCACAATCTTGAAACAAAACATGAACCTAGAAATGTTCGAGTTTGAGCTGAACCTTAAAAGCGATAATGTCTGAGTGGGTTTGAAATTAGACAAAATGAGTTCTCCCTTCATTTAATTGCTTGGGAAAAGATATGAACCTGTTTACAGAGACATGGGGGCTGACTTTCGTTTTCAAACAGCACAGAATGTTTTTACAAGCAATGTGTGCAGTATTTGAGATACTGAGTCATTGCAGATGGATTTTGTACCCTAGTGCATAGAAAGTGTATTGTGTTGAGAGAGCTCGTGCAGAGCCCACACTTCATCTGGGACTTTCAGAGAATTTAGCCATTTTTAAAGCAATTGGTCTACTAGCTAATCTCACCTCTGCATGGTAGCTATAAGGAAGTAAAGCAAAGCTGCAGACAAAATACCACGAGTACCATTTTTGCCATTTGGCCTGATCTGACAAGATGTGTCTCTTCAGCCTGTGCATCCCTCTGACACAGGGAATAGCTTTTTGCCCTTCTCTGAAAAAAACAGTCCCAAGTCTCCAGTAATGTAAAGCATTGTGATGAGAGCAGTATGAGCATAAATATGTATATGAGAGGAATTACACTGTGAGGATTTAGCCTGCATATGTAGGCAACAGCTACCATAGGCTGCAGAGGGAGAGGTGCTGACTGCAACTCCTGAAGTGTGATTAAACCCATTTTTGTTTGTATCTGAATTAGATGCAGGGAAAACAAGTGCTGGACACAGACACCAATGTGTAAGTGTAGCCTGACCCTGAGCAGATAAAAACCTCTGCAACTGAGACAATGCAATTCCAGTATCAGAGAAGAAGACAGACAAATGCAGGTGGACAGACGGAAAAGAATGAAGAAACTGAATTAATCATATTCAAGCACAGAAGCCTCAGATTGCCAGGTGCCCGCTACTTTTTTGTAAGTTTTGTGGAAAAACAGAATACTAAGAAGCTATACTTAAAATTCATCTGCATGTAAAGCTAGTGTCTGTTTCTCTCACCCAATAAGACAAGCAGAAAAATTCTTGAGTGCATGCCCTTCGGCAAATTCAACTGAAGGACCAGAGGCAGCATCCACAGCATCTGAAATGCTAGCAGTGCAGAATCAAGGTTCTTGAAACTTTATACCATCAAATGATGAAACTAAAGGTCCCTGGTAGCTATTGAGCCTGAGGTCAGATATTCCACAGCTGCACTCCAAACACAAAAACAACTTTTATCTTAAGCCTCCCACGATACTTCAAATGCCTTAAGCAAAAGTCTCCTCTTTCACATGCACACTGGGTTTCATCCCTGCTGCTGTTTGCTCTCCTCCTGTGGGCAGAGCCAGTGGGATTCCTGTGCCAGTGGAGAAGGCATAATAGCAGAACCTGGATTTTAACAAGGCTTCCCAGGAAGACTGGAATAGATATTGCCAGTGGAACATCCACCTCCCTCCAGCATCAAAAATGCAAGTACCCCTGTTCCAGTCATACACATGAAAGAACAGGAAAGACTTCTGAACAAATTTTCTACCTTGATTGTACTACCTGTTAATTTTATTATTAAAAAAACACCAACCAAAAAAAGCAGCACACAACATTATTACTGGATAATGAAAGATACTGTCCTGTGTTTTTCAATATAATATCTCAGGTATGTATTAAGAACAGCACCCAAATACTTGAAAATTGATAAGGCTTTAGGAGAAGCCTTTATTTCCAGGGATGAAGGCTACATGCAGGTACTGAAGGGATGTATAGGAATGACAAAATTAGTGTAACACTTGCCTTACTGTTACATACTGCTTGCTCTACAGCTGTAGTTTGTATGAGTAGAAAGAAGCCATGTGTTGAGAGAGTGGAGAGAAGAAGGAGGCAGGAGCTGGCCAAACTAAGCCAATTTTGCAGCTGTATGGTTTATGGATATATATGGGTGAAACAAAGGAAACCCCACAGCCCATTTTTCCTTCAACTATCTGGCCTCTGAGCTGTGATCATCTGCTCCCCCTACAGCTATAGTTCCCCTGGCTTATTTGAGGATTTAATTTCAAATTATACATGTGCAAAACCAGACTGAAATCCTATTTTACCACTGGTTTTATCACTACTGTCTGAACTGTAATTCTAAAATACAGTGACTATAACATAGTTATGTTTCATATTTGTCATATAAGATCAAGAAGCCAGGAACCCACTGTATCAAGCGCTGTGCAAACACACCCCTGTGCAATCCTTCCTCCATGAGTTTACAATTTAAGTACACAAGGGTTGAACTATGTTAACGCTACTGCTACTTCCTTTTTTTTTCCTAGGCTCTGAAAGACCTAAACATCAAGTTGACTGTATATGTTATAAATAATTTCTAAATATTATTTACCCAAGATAACAGGATAACAGCTTTGAAAGTGTAAGTACAGTGTAGAAACACTTAAAACAGACCCAACTTTCCCATGCCTCTACCTTGCAATCCATTCAACACAAACACTCACTACTGTTTTCTCCTGATGCCTTTATGTTAAGGATTATCAATAAAAAACAGACTTTGCTTTTACCTCCAAGGCACCACTTACCAATTGTCTCATTCCTTCCCCCAGATACCAGTACCTTCTAGTTGCCTCATTGACTGTGGCTTTTTTCCACACTACCATAAAATTAATGAAACCTCCAACTAGACAGGGCAGAACCCCCTTAAAAATAAATCTGTCCCAAACTCATTCATCCTTGCTATATATAATTCCTGACAGGTTTCTGTACTATGTTAAAATGCCTTTTTTTGTGTCAAGAGTATGGCAGGTCCTGTAGGGCCTATAACTCTGAAATGGTTGGCCTAAAGGACAGCTTGACACATTTCATAGAAGAGAAACAAAACTGGAGTTTATGATAAATATGATGCCACCTTCACTTCTGAATTAATTCCATCTTTCTCTGCCTGAAAATATAACTTGAAAATTAATCCTTCCAGTGGGCTTCCCAATACGTATTCTCTTTCCACCTTAAAGCACTAAATTCAATGATCAAGGGACTGTTTCCATTTTGTGTTCCACACAGAACTGAGCAGTTCTGTAACTTGTGACAAATATGTGAAAGTGAACAAGGGAACGTACCATCTGAAGTTTCCATTGCAGAGCACTGACTAAATTTGTACCAATACATTAAACATTAATTTCTGCAGAACAGACCGTAACAGTTTCTCCTTCATGACCCACTAACAGACCTTTTGTGACTTCACCTATTTGTTACAGGAATCGTATTTAGACTGAAGGTTTAACTCTTTGATTAAAGTTTCATAAATGTATGATCTTGGTGCAGATTCTTACTTTTTTTTTTATTTATTTATCTTGTCTTCCCTTATTAGATAAATTATTACAGTCACAAATTATTTAGAATACACTATAATAGAAGAACCCTTCAAAAACATCATTCTGTGACATGCACATTGCTCAGGAAAACCTTCCATATTTTAACCAGTGGCAGGTTTACTCTTACTGCTCTTAGTGGTTTCCTCTCACTATATTGAATTTTAAATAATTCATTGTCATGATTAAAAAGATCCAGAAATTTATTTGATGGACATTTAATTGCTGAAGAGGCTACAATTTTAAAGCTATTCATCACATTTCAAGTAGTTTATCACATGTAACTAGCCCATTTAAAACTCAAGGAGCTTTGATTTCACTAATATTAATATTTGTCCAAAGTTACTACTAATGATGAATACCAGTGTGAAATGATCCCTCTTCCTTTATGTATCTGACCTGCAACCACCCAAGCTGTGAGCACACTACAGATGCACCAGATAATCCATCTTATAGTTATAGTCATGACTAGCTTTTCCTCTTTGTTTTACAAGTTATCAGAACAGCTGTAGGAGTTTGAAAGGAAATGAGGAGTTTTATATTATTGTGTATTCTAAATAGCTGACTACGCAGCCAAAATAAACTTTGGCCTTCTAGTAGCTTTAAGCAATATTGGCACATGTGAAACAAAACATACAACAATACATACCACGATGACTGCCAGATGTTCATGGGAGAAAACACACAGCTGTTGGGCTTAGATCACCTGAACTCCTTTGAAAGCCAAAGGCACTGGACACCTTTGTTGAGCTGTCAGATTAGCAGAGGGAGTGCAAAGACTGGAAGCAAGGAAGGGTCGTCTCAGTTACACTGAAGAATGCCAATTTATGCCTCATCAGCCAACTGTCATGTAAAATTCCTTATGATAGACAGGACTAAAAATAACATTTGTCTTAAATGTAGTGTTAGGCACATTGAAATAATCTAGTTACACTTACTCTTTTATTAAGAGCTCGGTGTTTCTGAAGTTCACTGTAAAAACCCAATTGACTCCAATTCTTCTGTTCTCCTAAACAGATACAGAGTTGAGCAATTCAGTGTGAGGTTATTCAGCAAGACTGAATTTCACCATGACCTGGATTGCAAACAAGTGGACTGCAAATCTCTGAATTCTATATAATAATATTAAAAAATAGCTAGGAATCATGATTATCCCACATACACATACATGAGCTAAATATTGGGTGATACATATTTCTGATATGGGGTTTCAATAAGGATTAATTTTGCTCAAAAGTGAAGATAGATTACAACAAGTCATTAAGTTATTAAAGGTGGAGTTTCACCTGTGAAATTAAACTCTGGCAAAACTATCCCTCCAAAAGAGCATTTCCCTTAAAAGGAAACAGCTACAGGATTTTCAGTTATCTTGACGAAAACTAGTTATAAGACTAAACACGATATTCCATTCCCAGTGCTGAAGTACAGTAAAAGCAGGAAATGTTGTCCTCAGTTTTCTGAGCATCCAAACAACAGGATTGTGTATTCTTCTAGAAGGATTCAGGAGTTATGGTGTTTGGATCACTTATCTAAAATTCTGCTAGTGGACACAGTCAGAAACATAAGCATACTATTTGAAAATCATATTAACCAAGTGAATAATCTCTTTTGAAGGCTATTTTTATCGAGGTGTTATGCTATGCATATATTCAGCTGAAGATACCTAACAATCTGTTGTGTTTCACATGCTGTTTCAGTTGTTTCTCTGCAATTTAGTTGAGGCCAATTCCACAAGGGTGTGTATCTGTCCATATCCTAATTTCTCTGCTAATTACCACTAAAATTTTAGTATTAAATAGTTCCATACTTAAAAAGTGCTAGGTTGGACTGAGCTTCTCTCATTTGCAATAGTTTTGCTCTAACTTCCTAGGGACATTCAAAAGAAAGACATTTATTCAGCCAAACTGTGTTAAAGGTGAATCTAGAATTTTACAGCTTAAAATCAACTTCAGAAGACT
Source organism: Chaetura pelagica (assembly GCF_000747805.2). Taxonomy (NCBI): domain Eukaryota; kingdom Metazoa; phylum Chordata; class Aves; order Apodiformes; family Apodidae; genus Chaetura; species Chaetura pelagica. The sequence continues at coordinate 2,233,907 of NW_009954194.1, read as the reverse complement.
GAGAATATATAACAGCTAGCTTTTATTATAATATAAAACATCTTTTAGCAAGATTTTCTTGCCCATAGTAAGCACATGTAAAGTTGTGTCTTGGATTCTCAAAAAACCCTCCAAATTTCGAACAGAAGCAATCCTAACACCTATCTGTTGTACTACTTCTGGTGTGATAGCAGATTTTCTCTCACTGAAGACCAAAATAAAATTCACAAGGTGATAACCTATGAAGAATTTGGCTCCGAGAGCCCACACAATTCCTTGCTCTCAGTCTCCACATGCCTGCTACACTCTGCTTTGCCACATCCGTGCTGCATTTCCACAGTTAAGTGGGGAATGCAAATGGCAAAGTTACACAGGTAAGTTTTCAGTCTTTGTATATCCTACTTAAGAGGATTTACTTTGTCTTGGAACCAATATGCTGTAACATTTGTCTGTTAAGCAAATTATGTCATAGCAGAAAATTCAGGATGTATTAAACATTTGCTGACAAGTTTAAATCAGTCTTTATGGAAAGACTTGATGCAAAGAGACCCATCTGCTTTCCGTAGTGTAAGAGAGCCTATGAGAACCCTATAGTTTCATATTCTGCTATTAGTTAAGGACTTTATTGCTTCCTAAATAAATACAGCAGTTCAATCTGTAAACTCACCACTATATAACATATTTAGTACCACAAGTCTGACATTACCCATCTAGAACAGCTGAACAATTTTTTTGTTCAAATCGCTGTATTTCTATATGCACTGAGAAATGTAGAGAAAAAAAAATAAACTATTGTAATTAAATATAATAAATATTTTAAATTTCATTGCTGTAAAATCTCATGGGTGGTTTCATGGAAACAGCTCCTTTTTATGAAGTCTAATAAGTTGGCACCAGTTTGCCCAGCTGGCCAAGAAGGCCAATGGCATCCTGGCCTGTATTAGAAACATTGTTGCAAGCAGGACCAGGGAAGTGATGATCCCTCCATATTCAGCACTGTTGAGGCCACACCTCGAATGCTGTGTCCAGTTTTGGGCACCTCAATACAAGAAAGACATCGGTGCTGGAGCATGTCCAGAGAAGGGCAGGGAAGCTGGTGAAGGGCCTTGAGAACAAGTCCCATGAGGAGCTGCTGAGAGAACTGGGGCTATTTAGTCTGAAAAAAAGGAGGCTGAGGGTTGCCCTTCACAACTACCTGAGAGGACATCGTAAAGAGGTAAGTGCTGGTCTCTTCTCACAAGTAACTGGTGATAGAACAAGAGGAAATGGCCTCAAGCTGCCCCAGGGGAGGTTTGGACTAGACATTAGGAAGAACATTTTCACTGAAAGGGTTGTCAGACAGTGGAACCTGCTGCCCAGGGAGGTGGTTGAGTCACCATTCCTGGATGTGTTTAAAAGTCATCTAGATGTGGTGCTTGGGGATATGGCTCAGTGCTGGGCTTGGTGGAGTAGGGTTAATGGTGGGACTCGATCTTAAAGATCTTTCCCAACCTATGTGATTCTGTGATCCAGTGTTTCTCTAAGTTGTTGGCCTCAACTGAAGATTTTAACTGCTATAAGAGCACGAAACACTTATTTGTACGTCTGGTTAGAATTCCTTTTATTTAACAAATTTAATCAGTGTAATTATTTATTTGACACACACTTAGCTGGACAAGAGGAAACCCCAACAAGATGTAATTTACATGCTTCAATTAATCTTTAAAAAAATTTGTCCAATCTAATAGATGGATCAAACTCTATGCAAGTATTTAACCAAAGGCTATAAATCGACAGTGATATGTTTTCCTTCAGGCAGTAGCCTGAGAAATTAATATTGCTTCACAAAGTTATACAAAGGAGCTGTAAATCTTACATTTACAATAGCTCCCTTCCTCATAAAATTATCTACTACATAGAGAATATGAATGATGTTGCACTCTTAACCATGACAAAGAAAGGGTAGGTTTGAAATATTTATTAGTCTTGTTAAATAATTTTCTGTTATCCGTGTAAAGAACTTCATAGCCCTGCACTACTGCAAATTAATTCACATTAACACTGATGAGCAAATAGTGAAATTCCCCGAAAGGCAGACACCACAGTTACCATCTAATATCACAGCATGCTTCCAAAGCAGAGACACTTCCCTGGTATCATATTTTCCATTAACATTTATAAATAAATAACAAAAAACTGTGGGAAAAAATGTAATATAAAAAAAATATCTGACTGAGAGAGGTGGTACAGTTCTAGGAAAGGCTCCAATAGATGATCTAACCTGTACAGGAGAGTGGGCTATGTCCCTGCTGACCCTCCCTGGTACAGATGGCACCGCTCTACTGCCTGCCTATGGAGACAGTATGTGGCAGCCCCTACCAGGGCACCTCTATTGCCTCATGGTCACTTCAATGTTGATACCATGATAACAGAGCTTGGCACATCCACAGTCAGTTATCTGAAAACAGCTCTGGATGTATAGGCTGAAAGCGTCTCAGCTTAGACCACCCTGGATCGCCCAATCTACCCTCAAATGGAATAGTAAACTCATGAGTTCATCACCCCAGCAATCAAAATCCACAGCAGCTGAAGCACGATGGTCTGCAGCAGCTCACCCTGTTACCCCTGCCTTACTCTCTGCAGTGCCCTAAGCCCACTTGGCCAAGCAGAGACATTCAGAGCTGCAGCACCCACAGGAACACCCTGCCACCTTCCCTCAGGGGATTGAGATACCTGACAAACTGCTGGTCTCACTAAGGAAAGGGGTCCTGTTCCAGCTAAGTTCCTACAAGCCATGTAGAACGGCCAGAGCTTCTACCTTGTACACAGGTGCTGCTGATCAGCTGAGTGGTGGCATCCTCCTATAGATCAGCTTAAAAGGCTCCAGGAAAAAGAAAATAAGACTGGCATCTCTCCCCTGCTGTAAGAATAAGCACCACATCTCAGTGGAATTCCTAATTCGTTCACTATTTACGCAACCTTTAAAACAGAACCTTATGCACCAGCAGAGCGTGCTACCATGCTGCTGTCACAGTAGGCTTGAACATCAGGTACCTGCAAGTGATAAGTAATATCTCTTACTCTTTAAAGTACCTTGAGTGAAAAGCCATAGGAAGAAAGTTTGTCTGGCATAAAAATGTAGTCTCTTCATTGCCACCTTCATCATTTTGTACTCTGAGAAGTAATAGGAGCTTTGACGACAATTAAGAAGCTGGCGACATGCAGTGCAACCCAGCCTGTGCAGTGCAGAATTAGGTGGGAGCAAGAATTTCACTTAAATCTTCCATTTGTTAAATACATCTTTCCATCTGTCTCTGAGTCAGCAGCATCACCCTGAAGGCTGACAAAAAGCTCAAGAGGAAACAAAACTGCTCCAGAACATTTTAAAACTTAACATAGCAAGCCAATACTTAAAAACATCTGAGATTCACTCTACTCAAAAAGAGGGGGTGGGGTTATTTCTTTCTGAACCATGCGTGTACTTCAAAGGTACACTCTTTTCAATGTGAAAAGCAGACCTATTGCTCTAGAGCTACAAAGCCCTAATGCCCTTGATGTCTTAAAGATCATTCAAAATAAAATAAAATCAAAATCAATACCAGATGAGGGGCAAGGAGGCCAGGGGGAAAAAAAAAAAAAAAAAAAAAAAAAAAAAAAGACAAAAAAACAACACTTA
>NW_009954194.1:2209030-2230069 GCF_000747805.2 Chaetura pelagica | reverse complement strand
AAAAAAAAAAAAAAAAAAAACAAAACCAAAAGAGGGGAAAGGAGGCCGGGGGGAAAAAAAAAAAAAAAAAAAAAAAAAAAAGTGGAAAAATACTAACATTCGGTTTTATCTGCAGTTATTTTTGGCATTTCATATTGCTACTTCAATTTTTTTATCCTTCAGTCTGCTATGACTAACTAATTCCAAGCTTAATTGGTAGTGACTATTGGCAGTTTTGCTCACTTGTCAGGTAATCACAGCAGTTAATTTTACTTAGGCTTTGGATCCCACCAGAGTTTATGTTCACAACTTACTGCTCACATGGAGCCAACCAGTAGGACAACACATGGATGGAAAGCTATCATAAAATCATAGCTATCTCATGCAAACCATGGATACATATAGGCAACCTTTGCATTTACAGGAAAAAAAGCTCTTATTTCACAGCATAGAAATAACTTTTACAAATCCCTTAGCAACTTGGAAACTGAGAACAAGATAGCAAATTTTTCAGTCTTAAGTTTTCTATAAGGAAATAAAAATAATTATGTGCAAAACCAAAAAATGATCCTATGGCATGAACAATTTGCAGCAACCCATATAAGAAAAAAAAACACAAACTAAAATGAATTTACACTGATTACTGAGTGAACTTTAAGAAGATGAACACATTCCCAACACAATCTGTTTGTGGTAACTTGGATCTTGAGAGACATATTTTAAGAAGCTGAAAAGGCCCTTTTTTGCAATGTTGATAGTTTAATCAAACTGAAAACCAAACTAAAATGTAATATAATTTGCTTTAGAGTCTGCTAAGCATCTCATGGCAGCCTTGGCTCCACCATAGGTTATTTATACATGTATATTATAATCTATTATATTATATTATATATTCAAAAAAGCCATATGGAAGAAAATTAAGGCTCCAAAGCCAAACACTGAAAAGTCAGCAAAAAGGCAGAGTTCAAGTTGCCTCTTTCACTGTTGCACTGCCCACTCATTCGAATATGTTCTGACACCGTCTCCCATTACACCACCATTTGCCCTTTTCCCTAGATAAACCCTCCCCCAAATATTGCATATTTTCTCCTTCCCTCACCCAGAAAGGTGCGGCTCATTCTGTTATTTACTGCATGAAAGCCTTGCTGCGAAGGCAGGATTCATTTCCTCAGTGGTGAATGTGGTGTTGCACATCCCCATAGTAACTGAGAACTTCAACCACGCACGTATTTTCACAACACCCCTGCCTCCATCCTCCGTCACTCTGCTTGGTTCCAAACCCTTTGGCAGACTGTTGCCTTCCACAGTTTCTCACGCCCCAGTCACCCAATTCCTCGTGTAATCTTGGTCTCAACCACACCTAGAGAATGAGGTTTCCATCCAAGTTATAACTCCAGAAAAAAAAATAAAATAAAATTTAAAAGCTGGTGTTTAGTCCCGACTTCCTTGAACCCCTTCTGATGAAGCTCCTTGCTGACTCCTGCAGATGCACTTGAGAGGAGAAACATGAGCCCCAACAGCCAAAGTTTAACAAAGTTTTCACAAACTGAAGGCATGGAATGGAAAGGGATAATGTAACATGGTTAATCTTTGCAGAAGTTGCAGCAGCTCTGCCAACAGTTTTTATAAAAGACACCGGCTTCTAGGGAAATGGAACTTGAACTGAGAAAAAAAAGCAGGGGTTAAAACCGTCCCTGGGAATAGAGAGAAACACTCACTTGCAAAGGCCACTTTCAAGGTTAGGGGTATTTCATTTTGCACCACTTTAAGCGCCAGTTCCAAGCAAAATGTGCAAAGGAAAGAAAGAAAATTTTATGGAAAGCAGGCAATGCTAGCAGTTACAGTGAAGGTTGTTTATGTGTATTTTCTAACCCAAGCCCAAAATATCTTCTGAGTTTAACCTGATCTTCTGAATTAACCACTGCTATCTTTGCAGATTTGAGACTTTTTAAAAACATTGTCAACATGAAATTACAGGATTTTGGGGTTGTTTTTTTCAAGCTTGCACACAATGGTAAAATTCCTTGTCTCTACAGTAAATGGAAAAAAATATTCTAGTGAAATTTTCTCCCATTAACACACATTTTTGCAGTCAAATCAAAACACTCCTGGATGTCGAGGAACAACTTGTGTTGAAGAACTGATCACTCACAAACTCAAAACATTCCCTTTATAAAAGGCTGTGTTTATCTGCATCCCTATCTGCAGGTTCTCTTCAACCTGACAAACATGGCTGTATTTCTGGACACAACCTGGATAACCCAGACAAATCAGCTGTAGGTGCCTTGGATCAAAAACGTCTCTTCTGCAGTATCTCTGAGCACAAATTACACAAAGGGGAAACCATAGAATGGTGTGGGGAATATGATGCTAATTTAAATCTTTACTGTCTTTAGACCGAGCAGTCTGCTCTCTGCTGGCCTCTGAAGAGATGCCTCTCAAGTAAGTCCCCAACATTTACTTTCAACTTTGGAGTCTGAAGAACATCCTTGCACTGTCTCTGTATCTCAGAGTTCACAGTCTGAGTGTAGATGTTCAGGGCCAAGGCTGGTGGCCTTCAGTTCAAATGCTTTAGGCTGGAGGCCTGTTTTCACTCCTTCAGACACTGTTGTCCCTTTGAAGCCTGGCCCTTCTGGACAGCAGGGCAGCTGAGCACCTTTCAAGTGCTCATCACCACCAGGAAAACAGTTTCATTACTGTTAACTGAACAACATCATGACAGCATAGAGCTACTGGCCTTCCACTGTGCAGTATCAGCTCTGGAAGCAAATCCCTGTGTTTGAGGGGGTGTTTGTTTTGCGTCTGTCCAATAACTCACACACAAATCACATCTGCAATGTCAGCTTCTAAAGATCTCACAGCAACCAGCAGCATTCAGTCTTCATGGGAAGCCTCCCCACTTCCTAACATCAGAGAAGAAAGGCAAATAAATTTTTCCTACGTGCAGCTTTAAGACTGAGTAAAAGTCTTGAGTTAAAACAAAAAAAAAAATGTCAGCACACTGACAAAAAAAAGAAATAAAATATGGGTTTAAGTTTATTTCAGCTTTATCAAATCCCAACAACTTTCTAGAATAATTGTTCAGCTGGTCTGGATAAAATGTAAGATCTAAAATATTTTGAAGTATCATCAGATGTAAGACTCTCTCATAAATTACACATTAAAAGGTCAACGACTCTGAGTGTAAATGGTAACCCATGAGTAATCAAAGGCACGAGTCCAATTATTACGAAACCCATCTCCTGACTCTGTTAAGGAGAGGATTAAGGACTGTGTAGCTGCATAGATAAACCTTTAGTCCTTTATGCATCTATTATTTATTAAAATTTAGCAAATATTTTGAAGGCCACACCAGCTTAGTGTAGAATCAACACTACCAAGGAGCTTCTGCTTTTTTGCCATAATTACTTGCACTGCTAGTGATTTTAAGACTCTTTAAAATGGGCCCTCCTCAGGTGAAGGATGTAAACCCTCCTCACTATGCTGCCAGCAGTGTCCTTGGGTTGTCAACTATTCATCTGAAAGAAAGACACCTTATAATTTCACCTCACAACAGGTACAGCTTTCCCAAGGTGTTAGTGCATGTCTGTAACACAACCAGAGAGGTAAGTCCAGGTCCAATACAAGGGCTCCATCCATGGAATCCACCTTGAGTAACAGAAACAGAAATACTAATCAGCCAGTATTTACCAGTAGGATGAGTAATTTTAATGAGCAAAATCAGTGTGGCCAAGCATGAGAAGTCTTGCAGAAGAGCAGGCTGCTGCCTTTGTGAAAATGCAACCTACAGAGCTTCTCACTTACATATCTAAAGAATCATAGAAACATTTTTGGTTGAAAAAGACCTTTAAGATCATCAAGTCTGACCATTAATCTAGCACTGGTTAGGTGCAGCTGTACCTCACTTTACCCTTATATTTCTGCATCCACCTTTGGCTCCTCACTCCTACTTACAATGGCAGCTCTTCGTGAGGAGGTCATAATTTTTTTCTGCATTTGAACAGCATAAAGCTTCAGGAATTTCAGATCACAGTTGGGGTTTTATAATTTTTTATAAAGATAACAAATATTATTCTATGTTTCCTTTGCCAAACAAACAAAAAACCACAAAGGGGAGAGGAATACTTAGATTTTAATTGTTTGGCCAAATGTATATAATTTACATGGCATAAACATTTACAAACGTAACACACTTATACTGCAAATATAAATTAATAGGCTATGCTGGGGGATTGTATCTTCCACACAAGGGGCAACTTCAGCTTTGATGCATGCAGGCACAATTACATTAGCATCAGTTGCAACCATATGCTAAACACACACTTTTATCACACAGGGAAGTTTTTGATCCAGGAGCAAAGCTACAGGAGAAAGCTTCTGATCAGTACAGAGGTCACACTCCCTTCCTCAAGTCACTTATTCTATCAGATGGAATAAGAGAAAAGCCAGGTACTTTAAAAAGAGCAACTACTCCTTTTGTGAAAAAAAAAGTGCCAGAAAACCCAGGGAGGAATGTAAAGTATTTCTTTACAACAGATTTCAGATAGGCTGAAAGAGCATCCCTGTGCATTTCCTCTCTGTTTCCTCTGCTGTTTCAAGAAACCGCTTTAGAAAGAGGTATAGAAAAGGCAGGTCATTTTATATTTAAAGTAAAAATCTTTCTTCATTTAATTTAAAAGGAAAAAAAAAAAATGAACACCCACACAGATTATTTTACAGAGAAATGTATATAGTTTCAAAACTCACAGTAACCCTAGCCCTGCAATCAGATGCTCAGGTATTCGGTGTCTCATTTTAGGCATCTCTGAAATATCCCCTAGATATGGAACACACTCAGGTCTGCCTTTTGGTGCCAGATGTTCTTTGATGAGGCAGATGGCTTGGCAAAAAAGAAGGGAAAACTATTGAAAATCGTTATTATTTGCTGTGTTTCTGCCATTAATAGCAACATGCAAGGAAATCAATGTGAATTGAAAATCTGGGAGCCCAGGAAAGGACATTTGCAGATTGACTTTGTGCAGGTGGAACTGATGTCAAGAGGAGGTCAGACAGTGGTGAATAGGATGGAAAAAAAGGTCACTTTTCTTTAAAACCTTTGCACAGCCTGAGGAATGCAGGTCATAAAGAGCTATACATTGCCCAGGTCTGTGATTCCATGAGAAGCTGTCTTCACTGGAACCCTGACCAGTGGTGCTTCTGTGTCCCAGCTCACTGTCACCTCAGCTGTGCTTAAAGAAAGTGTGTCAGACCACTTTGATCCTATCTTCTAATAAAAACTGATTATCTCATGCCCTCTTCCACATTTTTTAAGCTGAATCATTTTCCCAATAGAGAGTATAACATGGTCATATAAATAACTGTGCTGCCTTAGTGACAGTGGAGTGGAGGGAAGAGTTGAAATACTATAGGCTGATAGCACAGGGAACATCCAAGTGCTTTGGTGAAATGACAACAGGAACTGGTCCGTGTACCTACTCTCCAGCCATCTTCCCATTTCCTTGCTTCCCACTGCAGCTCTTATTGTACCATGCAATTAAAAGTAGAAGGTGAGCTCTGGGCAGGCATATCACTTCTGCACCACAGCAGTGCAAGCAAAAGTGCTCCAGTGCTCTGCAGTACTCCTCAGACCTGCCTTATTTACAGTACCAAGGTAGTCAAGATATCCTACAGACAGCTATATTTAATATAGACGATTAACAGCTGTAAGTATTTCCAAGTTTTAGCCAAATGATCTAATATGTGCTTCTAGCAGTACTGAAACATTTGTCTTAAAACAGTAAACAGATACAGGTGAGGAGAGAACTAAGTATCTATCTACAACTTTGCTAGCACCAACTACCAAGACACACACACATGCACAATGTATGCAGGCTACCATACATATTTATATACACATGGACACACATGTGTGTGAGCAATATAAGGTCTTCTAAAGTACATAGCAATAAAGGAATCAGTTATGCTCAGAGTGGCTGCAGTTGAGGATGATGGCAGTTGTCAAATATACCAGAGAAACCACCGCTCTAATGAGCTGAACATTTGAAGAAAAAAAGAAGGTGGGAAAAAAAAAGAAAAAAAAAAGAGGAAAAGAAGAAGAAAGGAGGAGGAAAGGAGAAGGAAAAGAAGAGAAAAGGAGGAGGAAAGAAAGAGGAAAAGAAAAAAAAAAAAAAAAAAAAAAAAAAAAACAGCACACTTTTATTACCACACCCAGATACCCAGAAACAAATAGTGATGCTTCTAAGAACTTATCTTGCTTGTTACCCTCTGTCAACAGACAGTTATTTTACATATGCTGAAAGACATAGGGGATTTTTACCAGTTAATGATATTAATTGTTACTTATTTGGGGATCTCCATGGACCCTACAGTTGCCACAATCTACCATATTTCTGTGGCAGCATAAACATTTTGCCAGAATAGGGAAATCTGTGGTTGCAAATACCTGTGCCATGACATGCACATCTCTTTACTAGTTTCCAATCAATTGTCAGTAAATGCTGAAAGTTGTTGCATTTACTTGTTCAGAGAACACAACAGATTCGGAGGGTGGTACCACTACTTCCTCCTCAGATGAACAAGAGACATTGGAATGAACATTCTTTACTCTTTTGAGGTGAAGTTTGGCCTCATTCTTGCTACTCCAGCCGAGGAAATTGGAAAACACCAATAATCTGATTTGGAAAACCTGAACCTTCTTTTACAAAAACCACTAAATGTGCCCTGAAACATGTACTGAATAATGGAACTTCATGTGCACAGAGGGTAGTAATAATTTCTGAGGAGCCACTTAAAAGCATCTGGATACAAAAGGAGTCATAGGACTTTATCCTATAACTAAATGAAGAGCCATGCTGAACCTGTCCAACATTTCTTTACCTTTCCACACGGCCACTTCACAGATCAGTGTATGGCTGACATGATACAGAGGACTCTGATGGACCCTGACCACAGACTTCTTTGATGTGCATAATTTATGCTACTGTGGAGATAAACATATGTGCACAACTTTTGAAATTACTGCATTTTTCTTGTCTGTTTCTGGAGGGCATGGATTTCCCAATCCCCAGGATCAATCACTGAGTTTCCCCCCTGCATTTATTTTAATGAAACTCAATTATTAGGATGAAATTACAAGAATTCAAGTGCATCCTTTTGCAGTACATACACAGCCACAGTAGCAGAAACCACTAGATAGAACAGCACAGGTGACATGTAAATACCTATATAATCGTTGTAAGGAAATTGATTTGTTCTGCTTGTGGAACAGGAACATTCACCTGGAATTTCCAGACTTCTGCTACCTGGGTAGTATCCAACTTGAATCAGTATGGTTAGTGAGTCTGCACTGCAATAAACTTCTCGGCCAAGGAGGAAAAGACTATGCCCACACTCATGAGGATGAAGAAACATTGTAGAATCATAGAATGGTTAATGTTGGAAGGGACCTTAAAGATCATCAGGTTCCAGCCTCCCTGCCATGCTCACACTAGACCAGGATGCACAAAGCCTCATCCAACCTGGCCTTAAACACCTCCAGGGAGGGCAATTCCACAATCTGTTGTCACAACTAAACAACTACAGTAAATTTACACTCACACAAAAAAAAAAACTTGTAACAATCTTTTAAAACTGTTTGGGTCTTATCCCAAAGGCAATGGAAAAACTTAATACTGGTGATAAGTGCATCAATCAAACTATTTGTATCTCAATCAATTAACGTACACTCCTGTGATTGCAAAATCTGGCTGAACCTTCTCCAAGCACTCTCACCTGCATTCAGCATCACCACTGGCTGCCAACTCGGTTTCTGCTGCTGTGGTCCTTGGCTGGCTATCAGGTGCCCTTGGTGGAGATCAGGAAGTCATCTAATAAGCTCAGCTGTTGACTGTACACAGATTTCCAAAGGCTGGCCATTCAGTCAAAAAGAATGATTAATCAGAAGTCATTTTCAGAGGATGAGGATTAAAAAAAAAAATAAAAAAATAAAAAAAAAATTTTGAGGAGCATTCTCTTAAGACTCTTGTTTATATTTAGTCTTAATTGCCACAAAAAAATTGTGCTTTTCATTTCAGACTGTGTAACCTGTTGAGGCATATTTGTATCCCTGCATTTCTGAGTGATAAAACTTGGAAAGTGGTTAAACTGAAAGACTTCCATTTCCTTTCTTACATCAGTGTGTGACTCCTGAGGGAAATTATTAGTTTTCTTGTAGTTTATATTTGGTTGTGAGCTCACTCACTCTTATAAATGGGTTGTCTGTATAATTGTTACCAATTACATGCAAATTGCTGTTAAATGGCACAGACAGCCCATTTGTGCCAAATGTTGCTTTACACTTTGCTCTCTTTCCAAGACAGTGGGGAGATAAAAAAGCAATTGGATTGATGAGTGGGATGTCAAAATTTCTCTCCAGTTTCCATTATGCAGTTAAACATTGCCTCACCATTCTTCAACAAATACTGGAATATATCCAGAAATCACACTTCATTTTTTCCAAGATGGTGATCGAATACCTCCCCAAATTTGAGCACAAAGTATCAGCTCTTGTTTATCCTCCATGTCAGATCTGCAATTCAGACACTACAAATGGGAGCTTGGTATGTTTTCCTGCACTATCAGTCCAGTATTCAGTTTTCAGTGAGACTTGCCAAGTGTCTCCAGATTCTTTTCTCTGTTTTTGATTCATTATGGATCTGAGGAACATTTGTTCCAAAAACAGCAACTTGCCCAATGTCAAGTAAATCCTCTGATCACACAACTGAACCACAGTTCAACCTTATTTTTCTTTTTGCAACTAGAAGAAAGAAATTACCAGAAAAGCAACTGAATATATGAGAAATACTTTTTTTTTCATTTTTTCCCTTTCTTTTTAACTTGGGAGTGGATTTAAATTGCACCCTTCACAATGGGTAGAAAATTTAAGAAACAACACTGAAATTCCTGAAAGTACTTTAGCCTCAAAGGCATTTATTTCAATGGAGCGAGAATTTGTGTCAGCAAAGTATGCCAGAATATATTTTGCTTCAAGTGTGTACTTAAATCACATCGACTTCAAGGGAACTTAAATATGTGCTTAATTTTGAGCATATGCTTAAGTGCTTTTGGTGAATAGTAGTGAACCGCAGTGCCTCTTTTTAAAGGAGAGAATGCTTTTCAAAGCAACATTTACTTCTCAGGGCACCGTGTGTGTCTTTTAAATCCTCCTTTGATGTTTCTTGGTCTACTTTGTTTTTAAAAGCTCACCAGAAATCTAAAAGGATTAGTAGGTCATGATCTTGCAAGCTACCTGGTATGGATCAGCACAGGAAAGGACAGAAATGAAGTTTAGCTGGCAAAGAAAAAATGTTTGCCTGGAGCAGTTTGCAGGATCCAGTTTTCTGGGCCACAAATTAGTTAAAATCAGTTTGGTTGGGGTTTTTTTTTGTATTAAAATTCTAAGGAATATTTTTTATTTAAAAAGTAGAAAGCAGAATAGAGGGTATTTAGCAGATTATAACAAGATTAGTATTAATGTGTATTCAGCACCTTCACCTATGCCAGTGATATTTCCTACAGCATAAGTAGCTTTGTCCACTCATCCTTAAAAGAAAAACTTTTCTGAAGCAATGTATAATTGCTATTTGGGGTTTTAAACAGGAACTTGACTTAATATTTTTATAAAAACATTGATTGCTAAGATGACGTTAGAGAGTAGAGGAAGAGAATGTCTTGAAAGTGAAATTAAAAAAAGATCTGGATTCCCATTTCCTCCAGAATTCAGTGCTCTGAATGTGGTATCTGAGCAAACACAAGCTCTTGACCTCAAATCTATATTCTTCTCCAAGGTCCATCCACTAGGATAAGGAATGCTGTGTAGTGGTTAAATACAAAATAAACCTGAAATTGGTACCTTCTGAGGTTTGGTTCTGACCAGCCTTTGAAACAAGATTGCTTTCAGGCAATTGGTTATTTCAGCACTTGACATCACCCCCACATAAAACAAGGCAAATGGCCAATTAACTAACTGGAAGTCTTCCAATTCAAAATGGTGCCAAAATGAATGAAGATGAAGTGGAGTAGAAGAAGAAAAAAAAGTTTACGTTGGCTGAACAGTCAGCTCTCTATGGGAAGCTGAAAATAGAAATCAGTTCGTGGAACTCAGGAGCTTCACTATCTTCTATTTGGGGAAGATCAGACTTCGGTATTTGCAAGTTAAACAGGGATCCCCAAGGCTTCCAGAGAGCATTTTATAAAAAGAGGTTTTATATAGGACCTGTGTATTTTGCAAATAAAACTGTAGCACATTAAATTCTAATCACATTCTATTCATAGCATCTGAAATCAGCGTATAAATTTGCTTCCTATGGATAATTATCTGGACTGGAGTTCTAATCTCATACGTATGCCATTACCCCTATACAAACATGGATAAATTTAGGCTTTTTCTTTTCAGCTGCATTCAGCTATTTTGACATTTTAAGTGGTTATGAGTTGGTTTAAAAAAAAAGACAGGCTAAAGAAATCAGATTATATGTTAAGCAGTAGTACTTGAACTGAGAAAGAAAAGAATACAACATTGTAGAATGACCTCTTTGCTTGGGAAATAATGCTCAAATTCCAGAAGGAAAAGTAGTTATTCATGTCAGCTTTGGAAATATGAATTCTATAAATGTCAGTGGCACTTTAAATACATCTATCAGGCCCCTCATACAAACTCTTAAGCTACATCAGAAACTAATGCAAGTATTCTAAACAGGAAAAAAAAATATTCTGCAGAAAATTTCCCAATAACATAAAATTGTTAATTATGCTAAGGAACAGCAACTTAGTCTTCTGTCAGCAACAAAACATAAAACAGAATAGCACAGTTCTAATTAGATATACCAAGATTTACTTTGAAAGGCAACAAGTTATGGAGGATTTTCTTTTACTTCAGCTAGTGACAGCTGCTGGGCCAGCACCGAGCAGCAATCCAAGCGTGACACAGGTACATAGTGACAAGGCTTTGGAGCCTCTTCCCACCAACACCTGAAGCTCTGTTCTCAGATCGACATGTGAGTCAGTGATTCTACTACAACTTGTATGAATGAAAGTTACAAACCTTCTTTTGTGAAAAAGCAACCATATTCCTAATGTAAAATGGAAAAAATATTATTTCAACTTATTTAAATTGCCATCATCACATCAAAAAGCTAAACAACAGCCAACTTTAAATACTGCTATGGTATTTTTCGTTATAAAGTTGTTATAAAATTTTGGCTTTTTTTTTTTGTTTGCTTCAACAAGTAAATTAGCTCTCTATTCAAAAGAAGCTGCCTAATGCAAATACCTTTCAGTTCCAGTGAACAGAAGCCTAATGATACCCATGGATAGCACCAACAATATTAAAATTCCTCAGATTCCATACACTTTACCTAGCTTTCTAGTGACCTTGTATGTGCTCTTCAATTTTTATATATATATTTATTTTTTTTTAAAAAAAGTTATTCTGTTTTAAAAGAAGCCTCATGTTTTCATGTGAAAAGAATGATGTATTTGGAGAGGAGATCATTACCTCATGCATTCTGGAACTCACAGCAGCTGGTTGCAAGGGAAAATACCTTCACAGCACTGTTCGAGAAAAAGACTCCATTTGACTCCCCTAAATTTTAGAACCACATAAGATATTAAGTTGCATGAGTCTAAGTCTTCAAATACATGTTTTAAAAGCATTGGTAATCTAACATATAGCCAGACACGGGTACCTATTGGTAACCACCAATCACACCAGGCTGACTCTGGCAAGGAGCTTAACTTAGAAACATTTTTAGCTGCAGAGCTGTTAGTGAAATGATTAGTTACAACAATTCTGAGCAGGCAGATCACTTCACCAGTGTGGATCTGTGTAAGATCATGGTCTCAACGTGTTTCTTCCCTCCACCTGGCCTCAGCTTCAGGAAGGAACATGCTTTCCCCCTGCCTCTACCCCACTCCCCATGTCAACAGACATTAAGCATATGTTGCCTGACTTTTGGAAAGTGTTGCATTAACTTCATTACTATTTGCTGAATTGCTCTCAACTAGTTCTCATCTTGCAAGGAACTTCTGAGTGCATTAACATGGCACATGCTTAAACTCTACTGTACATGAATCATGTGGACCAGCAGTGGGATATCACCTATGGAAGCAGACTAGACACAGAAGTGGTGGCTCACCTGCCTCCTCCCTATACCTCTGACTAAATTTGCTTCTACCCCTCCAGGCACCAAATAGCCCTTGTCTTCCCTGCAAAACAGCGTCTACTCCGTCTCTTTACATTGTTTAATCCTCCAAAATTATCTCTGATCTTTCTGCTCAGCCTTGTGGAACTTGGGCCATACCAAAGGCAACAGCACCCCTGAATCTTCAACCACAGCTGTTGCAGCACTTCAAAGGCAGCTACCACAGCCAAGGATTTAGACTGCAGCTGGAATCCAAAGGCTCAGGGTGCGGTCCCCAGGGCTGAGCCAAAAAAAAAGCAAAGCTCATTTGTAAGGATTAAAATGTGGACAGGTAATGGATCTAAATGGGGCAGCTAGGGTAGGGAAAAGCAGGGAGAGTGGAAGTCAGTATACAACACAGAAAATCTGATGAGGTTAAGAGGGGCAGCAAAGGGAGGGGCTGGGGGCACAGAAGACAAGAGATTCCTGGTTAGTGTAAATAATATACATGTATGTTAGGGAGGAAGAATGAGAGCAGCTTGGAAATGTAAACAAAAATATCTTCAGAGGAGGTAGGGCTTTAACAGAAACTGCTGAAAAGATCAATGGGAATAAAACACAAAAGGATGTACAAGTCAAAGACAGATAGAAACACAAAATCCATCTGTAAAGAAGCTTGGTCTGGGACACGTATCACAGCCTTCCCACTGCAGGATTACCCTAAATGTAAAAGCAAAAGCTTCTTATTATTCAGGGTAATAACGGGCTTTGCATATCAAGTTCTGAAAAAAAAAAAACCTACAGAAGTTTTTAAGAGAAAAGCACTGCTTGGTTTTTAAGACCATTCTACATATTACTTGGGAAGCAGGACTATGAGGCTGACTCACATGCACTAGAGGAAGGTGGCTCTGGCCATCCAGCTGAGCCAGGCTGTGCCCAGCTCCCCAGAGAGGGGGCAGTTCTCATGAATTTTTTAACATATTGGCAGAGTTCAGGATACAAATAAACCAAGAAATCTGAGCGTTCAGAAAAAAAAAACAACTCACCACATGCTTTGAAAAGTATAAGCCTGCAATCTTACTTGCTCCTTCAATAAAAATGTTTGAACACAAGTTCTCATCTAGTAGTAGCAGAAGATAGTTCATCTTTCAGTTGCATTTAACTATAAGGTAAAGTGGGACTGGGACACTAACTCCATGGGACAGAAGCAGGAACACAGACCGTAAACCTAGAATAAAACACTTATTGCAAATGCACATTGTAGGAGAATTTCTCACTATCTCAGCTCGTGTCTTAGAATTGCCCACATTTGCATTATAAAATATTACAACACTAAGTCATTATCATGTAGTCATAAAACTATGTATCAAGCTGCATGCTGAATGGTTTAAAAACGAACTTAGTTTTTCAATAATCTTGGAATATACCAAAATAACAAACTGCACATTTTTGCCATCTGCAATCTTTTTTTAATAACATAGTTAAAGTAGTTTAACTATTTCATTAAACTATGAATAGTTTAATAGTTTCAAGTATTAAACACATAGGAACAGTCACTTGAAGGACCTTATAATTTTAATTTTGTGATACACATGCTTCCTTCACCCAGCCTCATTAATTTTCTAAATCTCTAGATGTTTTCTTGTACTTTATAAGAAAACACATTCTGGAATTAAAACAGGAAAAGACTTCTAGCTTAGAATCAAGTCGGCTTAATATTTTTTCTTCTCCTTAGCTTTCTGTTCAGATGTACCAGCAGAGAACTGCATGTTTAAGAGAAAAGGAACAGAGGAGAAATGTGATGATCACAGAGCAGACAGCTTTTTATTTGTCATTTACTCTTAACTAGAAATAAGAGTACCAGGCCAAAATTCATTCAGTTAGCTACTAAGAATTACTGATCCTAATTGATCTATCAACAGTTTCTAATGCATGCTGAATACATCACTCAACATTTACAACTCAAACTGCTGACTGAGGTTCATCCATATTCATGAAGACATATGAGCATATCTACTTCTGTGAGAAGTAATGCTGATGTGGTAATAAAAATACACCAAAATATTAGCATTTTACAGAGCGTCCACAGAGACAACGTGAGACTTCAGAGAAGTATTTTTATATTACAGCTTTATTTCAAGCACTGTTTCTTACGGGATACAATTTATATATTTTGCACTATGTATATATATATTAACGGAATGCTTTCCAAATTATCCCTAGATAAAATATATTATGTGCTTAAAATTACTCCAGCAATACCTTTTCTAAGTACATTTTGCCGAGTGTTAGTTCAGATCACAGACGAATAAAAAGAGACAAAAAAATTTCAAAATGCTTTGGCAAAATACCCTTCCTCGATGATGTCTTTAAAAGTATTTTGAATGCAGGGTTTCTTCATCCATTTTTATTCCAATATCAGTCAAATAAATAGGAGGAAACACAGAAACACAGTTATACTGCATTATTTAAACAATTTAAAATAATATAGATCTTAATTTTTCAAAGTGTGTCTCATGTTTAAATTTTGACCAGTCAAAAAACTGCCTGCTGCTTCTCAGCATGTAATGGTGCAACACATTTGTGAAACCTCTAATTGCATTGTTGGGATGGTCACTGTTAAAAAAAGTTTCTTGTATTCCCAGAGCCTGTATCAAGGTAGGAGGACCTCCAAAGGTATCCAAACAGAGGAGAATTGCATGGTCATTGAACTGCACACATAGAGCTTCTTGGAGGATTTACGGTTCTTGTCACAGGCTCCTGACTGTAGTTGACAATATCTGCCTTCACCACCCTCTGTCAAAAAAGAAAACACAGTAGCAATCAGAAAATATAATCTTCATGCTGGCAAAGCATTAAACAGATATTTTACTATGAAATAGGAAGGGTACAAAAATATAGGCAAAACAGACACTGTTCAGTTTTTTTCATTACCTTACAGAAAGTCTGAATCAGGTGCTAATTCTCATTCTAGATACCCAATTATCCATACTAAGCAGAAGGAAGTGCCTTGGTAGGTTTTCATAACACTAAAAATAGAACAGGACTTTTTTCAAAAGTAATTAATATAGTTTTATTCAAAATATTTTGGATGGAAATAATAGAATAGTATTTGTTTACACAGACTATGGTATGCATTGTTTAAGTATAACTGCCCAAATTGTAATTGGAAAACGTACCTAAGTTTGCCTTTCTGTCTTTATTCCAGGCACTTCACAGGAAAATATGGACAGAATTCAAAGCAAATGTCAAATACAGCCATACTTCAAAAACGCTTTGATAGGCAGACAGACTAAAGACTAAATTAACATAAATAGAACCCCTGCCTATCATATATATTTATTTTCTTATACAGATCCAACAGATACTACCCATTCAATTTACAAAGCATTTGATAACATTATCAGTGTCTCCCATAGCAGGAGAAGGAAATGAGATTCCAATTTTCAGTCCATTTCCATCCTAGGCAGCTCTGTAACATTTTGAACACACAGCACTGAAGTACCTTTCTAAGACAGCAATACAAAGTGTTTCCAAGTTTCTATGAACTCTCTGGTTCTTAGAAACACCATGTAATTGTATAGAGAGTTACAAGTGCTTACAGTTACAAAATATATTTTTCCAATTGAACTTTACTGTAAGAGTTGTTACTTCATATAAGAGCAACACAGCTTGAAACAAACCCCAAGTTTTCCATCAATACCTGAACTACTGCATTGAGCAAACTTTGCTCTGGCAGTTGGAAGTGTGACGCTGGTTATCTTCTTCAGGATATTTCACTAGTTCTGCCCTGACAACATGCTGTTAACCACGTATCGACATAATGGATAGAGGGCAGGGAGAAGAATGTAGAAAGAAAAGGGGGAAAAAAAAATGAGAGATTGATCAGTAGTTAAAAAGAATGAATAAGTGACATAAAGACTATGCAGAAGCAAAACCAAAGTGCATTTCTTTTCAGGCCTTATGCTGATACAAGAACAACATATCTAGCTGAAAGTGTCACTATCAGCATCAGGGCTGCTCCTCAAGCTTCTTCAAGGACATGCATTTTCAAAGCACAGAAGTAAATGTTCATACATGCAATCAACAGAAGAGTACTAAAGCAAAAGAAGAGACAGAATAAAAGGAAGGCAATTCAGTGGAAGAAAAGATGACAGTGGCCTACTCCTTTAAGTCTAGGGTACTTAAATTAGTCAGCTCCCTATCAACAACTGTAACAAGTGCATTAATGTACACATGCATCCTCTCCACTAAATACCTACTGCATTATAACTAAATAAATAATACAGCGACATAAGTTAACAACCTCACATCTAAGTGCTGCAAAACTTTCATTTTTATATGAAGTAAAGAAAAATCAAAGGCTCTCATTTTTTCCATTAAAGACAAAACTGTTGAAAGTTTTCTCACTATTAATACAATGTTAATCCAAAGGGGAGAAAAATTCATAGAACAATTTCAGCAAAGCAACAGATGAAGGACTCCTATGAAAGATACCCTAAACCAGTTTAGTAATTCTTTCTTAAACACTTCAAAAATATTTTCAAGGTTAAATTAATGGACGGATTAACAAATACTATTATTTTAAATGAAACAATATAGAAACTGGATTATTTGACTATATAAAGAGTATATGTTAAATATTACCTCTCTAAATAAAACTAGTATGTCAAACAAGCAACAAAAAAAAAAAATTGGCTGGTAAGGGATCTGGATTTATTAGCTGCTGATGTACTCTTCTTGAGTTTAATCGATCACATTCATATTATCTTATCTAGTGGACAACATTCATGATTTACTGGACTCCTGTCTTGATGTTATCAAGGGAAAGGTTGTCAAATCCCATGTAAGGCAGTAGTAGGAGTTTAAGCATTAAACAGTGATATCTGACCTCACAGGACCTAGTTTCTTCATACCAATCTTTGACTAGAGCTGAGGAAAGAAAAAAAAAAAAAAAGTCTTGCAATCAGTAGGCAATTAATTGTTCCTCAAAACATTGGTCTAAATCCCATCCTGTAAACACAGGCAGGTTAGTGACCCATGATTAGGCACATCGTATCAAGAAACTGACTATCATAAATTACTTGGATTTTCTAAAGGAATTTCATCTGAATAAGAGTGAAAAAATACCACATTTCTTTTATTAAGTTTGTGTTAATAAAAAAATTGGGCTTCTTTGTATCAGTTTCTAAGTCAGGTGTCTCATTGCCATGGTTCAAACCACTGTCAATATAAAGAAATAACCCTTCTTGGTGCAAGTACTCTAAATTCCATATCTGACTTATTTGCCAAGCATTTTATTGTACAAAGCTGGCACACACACCCTGGTTTGCTGAAATGGCATTTAGTTAAAAATGACACATCACTTACAAAAATGCTAGCTCTTGCCAATGCCAAGGAACAAAGCTGTGCCCCATGCAGTTTTTACACTACGGTTGGAAGTAAAAAATATAGAAAGAAAAACATTTGATTAGTAAAGGAGCTATTTCCTTAAATTTCATCAGACCCTTGCGACTTAAAAGAGTGAATATTTTGAGGACTGAAAATAAGACAGAATCTGCAATTTTCTTACTTTGGAGCCGTTCCATTTCAAAAACATGCTCTACTTTCCAGTCACACATAAAGAGTAATCGAGGTCTTTGTTTCACCGCGGTTTTGACCACATGAATTTTGATTAACAGTCATCTCAGCATGTTAACAGACAAGGTTTAGTAGCTCTAGCTGAGATAGTTTCAAAACTTACCACCCCCAAATGTCTGTCCTATTTCTCTGCTGGAGAACACTGCTGCCAAAGGAGAGCTGGTGGAATGTAACGTGTACTTGCACCTCATCCGCTTCAGCACAAAGTCTGGCAGCTTCACTTAAAAACAACTTTCAGCAGCAGTTTAAGCTAAACTGCTCAACTTCACCCTGATGTGGCCAAGGCACATGATCACCTTCCATTTTCAGATTCTGCTGTGGGAGTGATAAATTCCAGCAAAACAGCAGTAACAAATAGCTTACGTTGCATTAATATCTTAAACTGCTGCTGCTGTTTTATAAAAAATGCATGGCAAATAGTTCAATTTCTAGGGCTTGTTCTTGCAGTTAATTAATGGAAGTTTTGCTGTTAATTTGGAGGGGACCAAGAACCCCATCCACTTTTCACAAGAGCTTTTGCAGTTTTGCCAGTCATCAAAGCTCAATAGTCGTGAGTCAAGCTCCACAAATTCATACAAGCTAAAATAATATGTTTGGGATTCCTATTGCTTATTTCTAACCATCTGTGAGTCAACTCTAACTCAGTTACAATTCTAAACAATTTTAAACAAAAGCAATATGATCTTCAGACATAAAACAAATTTTTAAAAGTGAGAAAAAGATTTTTAAAACTATCGAGTATTCCCAATATTAGACAACCAGCAATAATTCAGAAATGCATAATAATATGCATAATAAAACATATTTCCCATATAGCATTTCACTGTTGGCATTTTACACAAACTCAGTATTTCATCTTACGTTTTGCTTCCACCTTGATTGAGTTAAGACATCTGAAGTTTTGACAAACATATTCAAGCAACAACTTTCTCATTTTTCACAATTATTAAATCCCACATTACACAAAACATGGAAAATTAAAATATACAAACTAACAAGTAAATACCACACACATGTAAAAACTGAAATGTATTTTATTCTTTGTTTAAAAATTAAACCTAAGTTAAGACTTGCATACTTAACTAATTTAAGGATGAGTTAAAATTACTATTGCATTTGTTTCTTTACAGCATTTATCTAGCCTCTACTTAGCTACATATCTACTTTTATAGTCTAATAGCTAGAGTTTTAAATGCCTAAATATTTTAAGAAACACATTCACAAAACTGTTCCACAATTTAAGGAAGCCCTGTGCCCATTTTACAAATGGAAAAAACAAACAACAACACAACACAATAAAACCCAAAACAAGACACCAATACATTAAGGAACCTGTGCCTGTCATTAAAGAATCTGTGGTAAACCAGAAACCTAGTCATGGCAACATCATCTAACACCACCTCTTTCTAGCCAAGAGACCAGCAACATACTTTTGGAAAGCAGCACAAAAACATTATTTCAATTAGTCTAATAAAAGTTATCTCAAGAAATGTCCTCCTATTCATCTCCCTGAGGATATTAAGGTTGAAGTTTTCCTTCCCCAATTCTAGGTAGAGACTTCACCTTTCCTGTCTTAAGAAGTTACCAAGGTATTTGGTTCTGTACAACAATAAACCTTCACACAGCTAATAGACACTCCAATACAATTTGCATTGGCTTCCCACTGACCTAACTCCAAGCAATTCCTACAGCCCTCTCAAAACAGCACTCTGAAAGGAAGCAAAAGTTTTACTGGTAACTAAGAAGTATTGCTTGTTTGGAATAGATTGCAACTACCCTTGAAAAGCAGAACCTTGCAAAGTCAGGCAGCTGCTTTCCAGCTCTCCCTCTTTAGCTACATGCAGAGCATAGCATCACATAGGGATTTCTGCTATACTGAACAGCAACAGTGAGGTTTCTTTTCTGTCTATCTCCACTTACCAGCATTGATTCTACTGGTTGGTTTTATGGTTTTCTGTCTTTTTGTTGTTTTGGTTTTGGGGTTTTTTTAACCTTTTTTTTTTTTTTTTAAATTACTGTGGCCTGAATTCACATTAGCACCAATGTGTGGACCACAGTGAGCATTTAAGTCATGCATATTAACTACCTGTAAGTTACTGCTACTGTCATTTGCAGTAACAATTGTAAAATCATTTTAAAAAACACATAACATAAAAAGCATATAAAATTATAAAAAAACAAATATAAAAATATTGTGCAAATTGTGTAATTTGCACAGTATCAACTTTGATCCACATATTGTATATTCCATTGATCTGCACTAAAAAAAATAAAACCTTGTAATTACAACAATAAGGTAGGAAGAAGCCTACTTAAGGCTGATACAAATCTGACACAGAAAACCATGCACTGTCTAGTGAGGGCTACAAGGATGTTCTTACTTTAAAAACAACCTAAAAATAGACATGTCCTTTAGAAAGCTACAATCTTCTGTACAACCTCATTTTTCATATTATTTTCTTAATTTAAGGTAATCCCAGCCTATCTACAAGCTTACACCCTTAGTTACTGGAACACAACACCACAGAGCACTGAAAGGTATAAGACTGATGCTCCAGGACTAGCTAAACAACTACAGAAAAAATAAAGAACTGTTTAGGTGTTGAATTATTTATATGCAAATAAACACAGAGCTCTGAATAACAGACATGTGGTGCCTTGGTAGTAAAAAATCATTGAAAAGACAGTATTTCTCTACCTATAAATTAAAGCTTTCTGAAGCTCCTTTACTTTGCTTGTTAGGAGTGCACTGTAAGTATACTTGACCATTTCTCTGTTTGTAATACAGTTTTCTAGTTAACCACCTCAACATAGGATTGTAAATACTGCTGTGCCAAAACACTTTCAGAAATTACATCTTTATTGTACATTTCAAAAAGAAGGAGACCAAGCTGTACATAAGAACTGTTTGGCCTTTCTTTTAAATAAACCTGGCTTACTTTGAGGTACCTGTTTAGTGTTGGCAATAACTGGCAGTCCCAGGGTATTACACCACCAGCTACCTTTTGGTAACCAAAGTCAGAATAAGCATATTGTAATATCAAATGTCATTATATAGTAAGGGTTACCTCAGTAGTGTAATCTTTGTACTTGTGGTTTCTGAAACTGGGCTTGTATAAAAATCTTCTTGGTTTAAACCTGTGCATACATTCTTCCTAGCAGGAAAATTGTTTGTTTAAGCAGGAACTAGGAAGAATCATAGAATCACAGAATCATTAAGGTTGGAAGGGACCTTAAAGATCATCAAGTTCCAACCCTCCTG
>NW_009954194.1:2200299-2208470 GCF_000747805.2 Chaetura pelagica | reverse complement strand
AAAGATGTTAAACAGCACTGGTCCCAGTACTGATCCCTGAAGGACACCACTCGCCACCTGTCTCCATTTGAACATTGAGCCATTGACCACAACTCTCTGGGTGCAGCCATCCAGCCAATCTCTTATCTACTGAGTGGTCCATCTGTCAAATCCATGCCTTGTCAGTTTGCAGACCAGGATGTCATGTGGGACAGTGTCAAATGCCTTGCACAAATCCAGGTAGGTGACGTCAGTTGCTCTGCCACCATCCACCATCTCTGTAGCCTAGTTGTAGAAGGCCCCCAGATTGGTTAGGCATGACTTGCGCTTAGTGAAGCTATGTTGGCTGTCACCAATCACCTGTTTATTTTCCATGTGCCTTATCAGACTTTCCAGGAGGATCTGCTCCATGACCATGTCAGGCACAGAGATGAGACTGACCAGCCTTTAATTCCTGGGTCTTCCTTTTTCAAAACAGGAGCTATGTTCCCTTTTTTCCAATCAGTGGGAACCTCACCAGACTGCCATGACCTCTCAAACATGATGGACAGAGGCTTAGCAATTTCATCCACCAGCTCCCTCAGGACCCCTGGGTAAATCCCATCAGGTCCCATAGATTTATGCACCTTCAGGTTCTTTAGATGGTCATGAACCTGCTTTACACCTAGGGTGGGGGGTAATTCATTGTCACAGTCCCTGCTTTCACCTTCTATGGCCTTTGTGCTGAGGTTGGAGCACTTGCCAGAGAAGACTGAAGCAAAGAAGTCATTGAGGACCTCAGCCTTCTCAATATCCTGTGTTGCTACCTCACCCATTTCCTTCAGAAGAGGGCCTACACTCCTTGGATGTCCTTTTCTCCCCAACATACCTAAAGAAGCTTTTCTTATTGTTCTGAACATCCCTGGCAAGATTTGATTCTAGCAGGAATTTGTCTCTCCTAACCTGATCCCTAGCTGCTCGGACAACCTCTCTGTAATCCTCCCAGGATACCTGCCCTAGTTTCCACCCCCTGTGTGCTTCCTTCTGAAGTTTGAGCTTTTCTAGGAGCTGCTTACTCATCCATGCCAGACTCTTGGGGTTTCTATTTGACTTCCTCTTAGTTGGGATGCAAGACTCTTGGCCTTAAATAGCAGCAAGCCATATCAGAAGGGTGTGGTAAGGGAAAAAGGGTTATATTAGAAAACCTCTTGCTTGCTTGCCTATTTGAACAATTAACCCATTTTTTTAATCTAACTTTCCCTGATAAAAGCAAAGTGACTTCCAACTCTGGTAGAGTTTGCCACTAGATCGTAAGGCCATAAAACAACGTTCTCACTAGGACTATTCTGCACACCTCAGTTACTGAACAGCATGAACTGCAACAAAGATCTGCTACAGTTCAGAGCAGGACACACAGGAGGGTTTTGCCATGCATTCACAGTCAACTCACTATGGTCACATCTCTAACTCACTGCTAATCAATGTAAGAGAATGGGGGACAACCTTCTTGATGACCTCCCCACCTACAGCTGGGAAACATGCTCCTCTCTCAGCCCCTCCTCACTGGGGCTGGGAATGGCAGAAAATTGCCAGGATAACCTAACACAAAGAACAGAACACAAAATGCAAGGGCAGAATCTATGCAGCTCCTTTAGGGGGAGAATATCTGGGACCAGTACAGTGAGACTGCAGATTCCAGGATGTCATAATAGCTGCCCAAACGCTTGATCCCACAGTTCTGCCTGCTGTTGAGAAGGGTTATACTGAATCAGAATGGGATCCACTTCTCATCTGCACATCAGAGTAATATGGGAAATAGTGACTCCAAAGACAATATTCCTTCCCCAAGGCAGACAGTAATGACTGAGGAAAGTATTCTTGACCTTTAATATACAGGCACACAATGGAAACTAAAACCCGAGATTAACCAAACACAGGATTTGACATTGTTAACTCCTGATTCTGTGACTGACAATATGTTTTCCTGATTGACTACAATGAAGACTGGTTTAGAAAATTTCCACTCCCAGAAGCTTATGCCTTCTATCACTTAAACTTGCTGTGTTCAAAATTTTTTAAAAAAATATTTTTGAAAGAAAAATAATCATAAGAACTGTATCTGTCTGTACAGTAATTAATGGGTATGTAAGACTGTCTTCCGTTATAACTGTCTTTGTAAACATATGAGAGGTTTTAACTTCCAAACCAATTTTAAGTACTGATTTTAAACAAACAGCTCTCAAACTGTTCTCTCTTCAGAACAACAGATGCAGCTTCTTTAAAGAAGGGTTATTAATTTGCAATGAGATTTTTTTGTAATACTAAATCTAATACAAAGAAAAACAAGTATTTCTGGAAAATCACCTGTGACTGTTCCAATTCTGCTTTGTTTAATTTGATGCCAAGTATGTCAGCAGCAATTCTCTGAAAACACAGGAAGACCTATGGAAAAAAAAAAAAATTAAATTGCATTTAAATGATTAAAAACAGACACCCTTAAGGTTCTTACAAATATAACAAACCATTCTTGAACTGTAAACAATGAGATATACGAAATTATGACCTTTGCAAAACAGATCTGAAAATAACCTCATCTGGTACGTTCAATTTTGTTTAAAATTGGAGCAAATAACTCAACAATGGTACAAGGAATGAACAGTATGCTGGACTGTTAAGCAGCACTTCTACTCTGCCTCCAGAGACCTAAGTTTAAACAAGCTTTTACACAGCCCACCTCTCAAATACTACTTGGTGCTATAAAATATGAATAAGGGTATTCACTAATGTTCAGCACAAAATATATTACCAACATATTATGCAATAGAGATGTAGTTTTCTGAAACCGAGAA
This sequence comes from Chaetura pelagica, assembly GCF_000747805.2. Classification (NCBI taxonomy): domain Eukaryota; kingdom Metazoa; phylum Chordata; class Aves; order Apodiformes; family Apodidae; genus Chaetura; species Chaetura pelagica. Next base: position 2,205,663 of record NW_009954194.1, on the reverse strand, counting down.
CAACAGAACTGTGCATAAACATCACCAAAATCACTCCTGTACACATCTGAAAAACCTTAGAAATACAAAAGCCAAGCATTTGCTCCAAAGAGTCTTGCGAAACTTTCCAATTGTTACACCAAACAGAAGTTATCCAGGAAACAAGCAAGATGGTGTAAGGCACACACCAACCCAGCAGTCAGTCAGACTTTGGATGTGGTTTGACAGATAGCATGGGGTGTCAATGCTATGTTAAATAACTCCTTTATTTCATCTCAGTCATTTGACCAATCTTACTGTATAGGCAGCTGCATTTTAAATAAATTTAGAGAACACAACAGATGTTAAAGAGAAGCAGCTTAAGCCTGCACTGCTGCTGAACACTGTATTGTCAAGCTATATTTTACCTACGTGGCAATTTGACTGAGCTCACAATATAAACTACTATGAATTGCTTTTCATTATGCAGCTGCTACTCCCCAAAAGGCAAGGCCTGTCTACATGCATTTAGTTATTTTCAATGAAATTTTTAAAAAAACATCAAAAACCTTTGCACAATCTCTTCTTACACCTGACGTGCAAGCTAGTAATAAATTAGTGGCACAACCAAAAAGCCATAGTAGCTTCTAAAATAATGTCTCTTTCTATGAACTTCCTGGTTTAGTACTGGTCTATTCTTCTAGCAGCCAGACAGCAAGAAAGGAAATCCTGACCAGACTCACCTTTTCCAGAGACGTACTTTAACCCACACCAGGCTCTCAGGTGTATTATGCTAGATCACCTGTCATGAGGACGGGACACTTTTTGCACAAAACATCAGGCATGAGTTCAGTCCTTTATTTATGCAATTTGGTGCACAGTGAGACAGTTAGACATTCTAAATATTAAAGGGCTTCTTCCTCTGAGGAGACCTTTGAGCTTTTCTATGTACATGAAATTATCTTTTGCAAATGTGTTGGAAATATCTGATCCAAACAAATAAGTTCATTTATCTTAAATGAGTATTTAAGACTCCTCTAGTCTATATCCACAGTAGTAATGGATGACCTCTTCTTAAATCACTGTCTAGGATAAACACCCTGTCTTTCCTGTACAACTACCCAAATACCTGAAGATTTTGAAAGGTCAGTGCAGTAACAGTGAAAGACTTAATTCAAATTGAAATTAAAAATGAACTACTGTAGACTATACCTCATACCTTCTTTTATTAGTAGATATTTAAACAGATATTTCTGGCTAATGCTGTCTATGTTCAGATTTACCTTTGGTTTTAAACAGTAAATTAAAAAAAATACAATCCATATCTATAGTGAGATGCTACTGTATTTAATGGATCAATTAAAACATGCAATAGATTAATTCATAATTTGTAATGTTAAATATATCATACTTATAAAAATAACTGCTTTTTCTTCCTATTATCAAATTCCACAAAAAGGTTGACTCCTTGATAAAGGAATACATTTTATCAGATGCACACCTCATTGACTGAAGTATTACACATTTCTTGTTTCCAGTGTAAAAAGCTTGAATTTTCTTTATGCAAAAGATTTAATACAAACTAAAGGGAAAATCAGGATTTACTGCATTTGAGAACAGCAGCATTGTCGGACTTCACAGGATATCTATTGTCTTATAAAATTGGAAGTCCAATGCAGAAGTTTCATGAAAGATCTTAAAATAAGTTATTCCATTTTTGTTTCAGAAATATAGTCCCATATAATTGAATGTGATCTTACTGTCCAGTAACACAAAAATAAAGTAAATTATGTTGTCATAAATATGAGACAGACACAGGACTGTTTTATGGGAATGACAAAGTCATTAGGCATGTGACAAAAATCAAGCAAAAAAAAGCAGTGTGATTTGACTGATACAGTTGACTGAAAAAGAATCTTTTCTTCCACAGGCTTCAAACTAAAACAAATAACCCAATTAGCTCAGTGTCAAAAGATTGTTCAAAACTGTGCTCTGCAAAGCAGTACAAACACCACAATGTTAAAATTTCAAAAGACCTGCAGAGGGAGTGTCTCTCCATGGTTCAGGACCTGTATTAAAAACTTTGATCACAACAGGTCCTGTGATGTTATCAACTGTATTAAGTTTCTATATTAATGGTCTATAAACAGGACTCCACCTAGACTGAGGGAATACATTCAACTACAAGCTGACACCAAACAGAGATCCAGCAGGCTTCAGCTCTCATGCAGATGTATAAGCAAGACCACTTCCATATTAAAATCTATACCTCAAACTGCAAATCAGATGAAAAGACACTGTAATTAATAAAGAACATACACACTTATACAAAGCTCTATTTTTCACACAAGTAGTAGGCAAAAAGGATCTCCAGCAGCCCAAGTCCTCAATGGTTTGATATGTGAAGTGTAATAATACTGATACATTATACTACATCATAGCAAAGAATAAAAATAAGTAAATGAATATAATTTTTTAAGAAGGATTTTATGTTTCATACTTACAGAATCTCCTGTCTTGGCTGATACAAAATGGCTACTGAAATTATTTTCCTGACAAAATCGTTGGTGCTTGTCAACTTTCACCATACGCATATGCTCCAAGTCAACTAAAAATAAGTTGAAAAAAAATGAACAAAATACTACAATGAAGCCCATTTAGTTACCTGTCTTGGAAAGTATTAATTGGAAACACATCAGATACAATCTTTTTCCTCTACAGATGCATGCAAATATGAGTTTCATTCTTTTTATAATAATTTGCCAAAACAAGAATAACCAAGTACCTCAGATTAATGTTATTTGCAAAACTAAAATGAAAACACAGTTAAAATTATATCCTCAACTGTAACAAACTCATATTTTATATAAAGGACAAATTTACTTCTGGATACACACAAGAAATTTGTAACAACTTTACTGCTAACTACATATATAAACCTGGGACGGAATTTTGAGCAGTGTGTTTGCAAGCATGATGCATATTGGAGAGTCCAGTGTAATCTAAAGACTTTTTACAAAATACAGTTCACCAAGCACATCTGAATCTACTTGTTTTTCCTAAGTAAAAAATATAAAGGAGAGAAAAAAAAATTGTTGCAGGACATGGTAAAGGAAAAACATTCACTATAATAAAAAATTAAAGGTGTAAAAACATGTTTAGTTACTTGTCAATCAAGTTTTCAATTCTACAAAGGTACGGTTCAGAAAATGAAAACCAGTAAAATGCATATTTCAAGAGTTATATGCAGTTTCATGTTATCATTTTATGACCACTGAAAGTAGAGCAAAGCTTTCAAATGGCATTTTAGGTTGAAAAGGACTGGTTACTTCCAAAACAACACGGAACTCAAGCCTTGCTCAGGTTTTATTGTATGCATTCCAGTTTCTCCAAATGTGATCCTGAGGTAACTGGAAACTATATTGAACAGTTTCTCTTTTTATTGCATTACAGTTCCTATAAGGGTGTTGACTCAATGCCGTCAAGTTATAAGGAAAATATATTCAGAAGGATTTAAGGACAACCAGGCTCTTTGAGTCAATACAGGAAAAAAAACTTAAACTGATTTCCTGAGGAAGGGACCCAACTGACTTGTAAAAACTTGTAAATTTGCAAATCTAGTAAGCCTGCATAATAGTGTCATTTGATTATCAGCTGAAAAAATGCTCTCCTACTACATAAAAGGCTTTATTTTAAAATTATATTGGAGGTCTTTAATTTGTAGGCTCTGGAGATTTTCTCTTGGAGATTTTTAGTCTAACAGGGGATTCCTACACCCCATTTATACTGCTTACCTTGGTTAATGTGGAGTTTTTGCCACATATTACTGTTCCTTGCACATCAGTAAGGCCTTGTTTATAAGAACAGACCTAAAACCATCCAGCTACCACAGGCATTAATTTGTGAAAGACTAAAATATTAAGCTATTAACACTAAAGTTTGTAGTACATTTTTTCATAATACTAAATGTAGAGCATATAGCTTCATAAAAAATAGGAGGAACAAATACATTTACTAAGATAAAACCAAAAGTTGGTAATTATTTTGTTAAAACCTCATGCAGTCTATGTAACAGCTGCTTAACTTTTTTCTCTGAAAAATAACTACCAGAAGGGAACCTGCGTTGAAATGCTTTAAGAATTAAATACAGCATACTTCCTAAACCATATCATTATTATTTTTACTCTTCACATATTAGCTTTAAGTGCAGCTTGGAAAACATAACAGTGAGATTACTCTTTTGGGAAAAATAAATATGTATTTTCTTTATTTTTATTTGACAAGCTCTTAAAGGAACCTTAACCCCACTTCCAAATTACACTCACTGTATTTCTTGGACTATACCCGACCTCCAAAAGCCTACACACAATTACAATAAAAATAAACATACAAATAGACAGACAGATAGCATTAACACTACGTCCCTCTAAAATACCATGGCACGTATATGTAAGTCCGTAAAGACAAACTCACAACTTGCAATCTCTCCCAAACACACTTTCCCAGGAAGGAAAGAATAGGGAGTGGAAGGATACAACAGCATGCTGAAAGGTTTCTGAATTTTCAGGAAGAAAATGCCACTGCTATATTGGAAATCATATCCTCAAATGCCTCCTATTTTCTATTTGAAGAAACATCAAGAATATAGGTTTAGTGACGTATACATTTTACTAGAGCAAAGAAATGAAAAGCACACAGGTTCCTAGATTCTCACAATCTGACGTGAAAATCAAGGTGAATTGTTTCATTTCATTTCACATAAGTTTCTGAATTTTGTCTAATTCTCAGTTCCTCTCCCCACTCACAAGTATTTCACCTTGTGCCTATTGAATTACAGGCAGTCTGCTCTGAACTGTACAGTTACTGTTATGCTAGATAACTGCCAGGTAACTGTCCATGTGCACACTTTCAGCCCACAGTAAATGGAAGGCAATTCATGTTACATTAGCTCTCAATGAAAGAGTGCACAGTTTTAGTACAAGAAAAGGGTTTCAAGCATTAACAAATATTTAACTATAAAAAGCTGCAGTCTGCAGTCAATGAAAGATAAGTATGCTAACTCAAATTATCTTGCATTGCCACAGGCTAAGGGCACAATCACAGACAGTTACTGAAGATCAGCTAAAATACAGTGATCTTCAGTATCACTCTGCAGTTCTTTTTTTTTTAATTATTTTTTTTTAAAAAACATCTGATGTTGGTCAGCTCGACAGGCAGAATTCTTAGCACACCAGGAGATAAGTCTTGCCCAGCTTTTATTTAGACATCACAGCAAAAAGTCTTTAAGGAGGGATTTGGAGGAGAAAAATGATTTTCTAAAAAGATGTTTATAAGGAATGCAGGGATTTTACAGAAAGAAAACTAACATCTGGCCAATGTGGGCTCATATGATGAGCCAATTAACAG
>NW_009954194.1:2186484-2199824 GCF_000747805.2 Chaetura pelagica | reverse complement strand
AGCAGGAATAGATAGCTTGGGAAGAAGGATGATACTAAAATGCACTTAAGCCATGAAAAGTTTAAAGGTAAAGACAAACAAGTTTTGGATAGAAAGAAAGAGAATTAGATACATTAATACAGTTTGATTTTATAAACCAGAAAAATGATCTTGCAGAATATTCTAAATGACTAGATAACATTACATTGGCCAAGAAAAAGGAATTACTGAAATTAAGATGCAAAATAAGAACATTTTAGCTGTGGTAATGGTAGGTCATATAGCCTAACAAAGGTCTCAAAGAAAATCTGCAAGATTTGGACACACATCAAATACAAACATTTAGAGAATAGCCCAAACTGAAGTTCATGTGCCAGATGGTACAGTCATCCTCCTCAACCAAAATAAATGAGAAAGAAGACAAGGGCAAGGGAAAATTAATAGTCCTATTTTTACCAAATAGAATTTAAATCAATGGCTAAAATTTCAGACTGAGATGTCAAAAAGAGACACAATAATTTCACTTTGAAAAGTGAAAAAGACTGAAACATTTGCAAACAGTGAAACTCTAAGGCACACAAATGTTACAAACCAATACTGTGGATTAAGTGCCTGATACAAACTCTGCTATCTGCTTTAATAAATTATGTTTTCTTATACTGAAAAGCTAAAGCAATCCCAAAATGTGTAAATATTACAGAATACACTGAGACCATTTCTTTGAGCTATCATTTCTAAAATTAAGATCTTAAAAATGGGACCAACAGGAATGGCAGTTAAAGTAGAAGTTAGCAAAGCAATAGTTAAAATGTCAACGGGGTACAAGAACATTGCTAATTCCTTGACTACACAGGAACCACTTAGTATAGTTGCATTAAATGAAATATGTAAACCACATGAAAACCGAGACCAGGAGAAGTAGAGGGACATTAAGAGCAATGGAGGGGGAGAGAGAGAGAGAGACAGAGAGAGGTCATAGTATTGATTCAGTGATTGGCCTTGATGAGGATAGAAAAAGCAGCCCTCAAAGTAATTCTGGAGTCCCTTTCTAAGAAAATGCATCCACAATATGGGCTGCTGCCATTTGCTCATTTTTATGCCTGAAATACACACTAAAAAGACTGTGTGATGACAACAACAAAAAAAAAAATGGGTGCCAGATATTCTCCAAAAATAATCTCTTTTGTCTTAGTTCACAGAATCACACAGAATCTTAGGGGTTTTAAGGGACCTTGAAAGATCATCTAGTCCAACCCCCCTGCCAGAGCAGGATCACCTAGAGCACATCACACAGGAATGTGTGCAGACGGGTTTTGAACTTCTCCAGTGAAAGAGACTCCACAACCTCTCTGGGCAGCTTGTTCCAGTGCTCTGTCACCCTCACAGTAAAGAATTTTTTCCTCACGTTTATGTGGAACCCCTTGTGCTCCAGTTTGCATCCATTGCTCCTTGTCCTACCACTGGACATCACTGAAAAAAGCCTGGCTCTGTCCTCCTGACACTCGCCCTTAACATATTTGTAAACATCGATGAGGTTGCCCCTCAGCCTCCTCTTCTCTAAACTAAAGAGACCCAGCTCCCTCAGCCTTTCCTCATAAGGGAGATGTTCCACTCCCTTCATCATCTTTGTGGCTCTGCGCTGGACTCTTTCAAGCAGTTCCCTGTCCTTCTTGAACTAACGGGTCCAGAATTGGACACAATATCCAGATGTGGCCTCACCAAAGCAGAATAGAGGAGGAGGAGGAGAACCTCCCTTGACCTACTAACCACACCCTTTCTAATGCACCCTGGGCTGGCATTGGCCTTCTTGGTCACAAGGGCACATTGCTGGCTCATGGTCATCCTTCTGTCCACCAGGATCCTAGGTCCCTTTCACCTACACTGCTCTCCAACATGTCAGTACAGTTGTCCTCTTCTGCAACTGAAACCTTTTGTTTCTGTGGAACCAAGCCAAACATTCACCTTTAAGCTTGTCTGGTATGAAGAACAATTTCAGTTAAAGCTAGCAATATCAAATGCTGCCCCGTAACTAACAGATCTATATGCATTTGTATGTATAGGTATCCCATAAAGATACTGGCGCATCAGAAGTAGATTAGGAACTTCAGTAATTCAGACATGACTTCCACCAAGCCAGAGGGATCCAAGTGTAAAAATCTCATATTGTAGATGAAACTAGCATAGATAAGTGTCTGCTGTAGCAAAAGCAGGTAAGGCTTGCTAAAAGACTTGTTTCTCATGAACTCTGGAGAGTTTAGTTTTGATTTGTAGGTGAGACTAAACAGAGATCTAGTTAGGTGAAAAAAGAAAACAGAATCTAGGAGACAAGTATGACACTCCCACAGAAATCCCAAAGACATTCCCTTAAAGGCATTTCTGAAGATGTGAGAAAATAAACAGACAAGAAAACTGCAGAACCTGTGTAAGGAAAAAGATGTAAACATACCACTGGTCACCTCCAATGGAGAGCAAGTGACATTTCAAAGAAGACAAGGACAAGCTACTTGGTTTAAGTTAGGAGCAGAGAGATTTGATTGGACCACATCTTCAGGTAATTTATATAAATGTTCTCATCATCCCTTGAATTCCCACTACACATTACTGCATTATTTGCAATGAAAAGTAGAGATACAGTGCTAACTCAAAATGGAAAAGGAAACTGTAGTTTTAATGACTGTCTGCAAGGGTAGATATGCTATGACAGAAAAAAACCTGAGGAAAAACTTGAGACAGTATAAATTCAAAGTCAAATTTCTATATAACGTTACTTGAAACATTAAGAGTAAGCCACTGAAACATTAGTTTATTGGGTAGCATCAAGGGAATAGAAAGACACAAGATAAAGTGCTAGATAAACATAAATGGGTGCTTTACAGTCTACCCACACAGCCATTTAACAGCAATTGAGTCTTGATTGAATTCTGTGATTTTTTTATTTGAGACTCTGAAACCATTAATGGTAAATAAATTAAAGTTAAATTTGTTTATCTTACACTATTTAAGAGCTTGCAACAAGCCACACAGCACCACTGCATGGGCACAAACTATAATTTCCATTGCATTACACCACACACCTATGCAAAACCAACAGTCAAACAGCTTAAATCCTGCCTTACTTCATCTGCTTCACTGAAATGAACTAGAACAAATATAACCAGCTGGCCAGTTTGTTTCAAGGAATAAAGTGTGATACCAAATTCCATAGCTATATTGTCTTGAATTTAATTACATTAAAATATGTATAACAATCTCCCAGAGTAAGACAGCTGGTACAAACATGAAGTCTGTAAGTATTTTAGAATATGTATCATCAGTTAGGAGGATGGTGAATGTTCTGGTTTTATAATCTTTCAAAACACCAAAAACATAATGATACCACACTTCCATTTAAATATTGCCACTCAAGCTAGGAACTGTACATAGTATAAAAAGATAACAGAACATAATTTATGCAGCATATAAAGGCTACTACTCATGCTATTTATCTCCCTTTTCCACAGGGCTGCCAGTCTCTTCTATAACATTGCTGGAGAAGAACTCCATGTAAAACTACACCTGCTAAAGTCAGAAACTATCCATTTTGCATGAATCTTCCTTTCAGGTAATTTTGGAAGAAACACAAATATGTAACTTATCCAGGTACTTCCAAGCAGCTGAAAAAAATACTGACAGTACTTGTTCAGAATGGCATAAACAGCTGAGAGGCACGCATAATGCACGTTAAGCAAGTCTGAATGTTTATTAATTTGTTAGCATTTGTCCTGGATTGTGAGATTACACTTTTAAATTATAAGGCACTATACAGTCATTGTCGATGGTTATGCCAGTGATAACTAACCTAAAAATTTTCTAAACCATACGTATGAAAAGAAACATGAAAAAGTTCAGAGAATTTCAGTAAAGTGACATTTCTCCAGCCCAATCTGACCATCTTTCACTTTCAAAGCTTGCAACTGTAGTAACCGTGAGGGAATCTGTTACAACGGGGTAGTTTGCCTGGTTTTCTCGTATTGAAAATTTCAGTATTTGTCATTAAAATTGGCATTAACACGAATATACAACTATCAAGTTTTGTACTTATTGTGCGTATTATAACCATTTCATATTTTAATATGATCAAGGATAGTTTTAAAGTTATGAGTAAATATCTACATTAATCTACGGTACTGCACAAAAATATATTATTTTATAGTATGCTGTGAAAAATGAAATATAAATCTTTCTGCAAAGTATTTGCAGCTGTTCACACAAAGTATACAATTACATAATGTTTAAATAATGAGCTATCATGATTAGCCCACACAGACATGACAAGTAAAATGCTTTAATAATTTATTAATTTGATTTACATGTGCTTAAAATTATGTACATATTTTGTCTTCTGAAAATACTCCATGTTCATAAAAAAAAAGGATCTGTACACGATCTCTTTTTCACCCTATTTTTTGGTATAATTTCAGACCGATTTCATAAGAAAAAAAACCCTAACTTGAGTACCGGAAAGCCCAAGAGTGATGAAAACTGTTATACAGTAGTATCTTCATAGAGCAACACACTGCTTAACAAGCGCAGTCAGTTTAATTTCAGAGTATGAACGTTCTGCTTCTCCCAAGCATAAGTAGAAGTGCATGCAAAAGGGAATAAAAATGGGATTTCTCTGAGATCTAGTTAGATATCCACTGCTCAAAAGACTAAAACAGAAATCATGATGAATACTGGTGTGGGGAACGGTCCATCTTCTCTCGGTAGACCCCCAATACCAGCTCGCAACAACTGGGAACAGCATTGTGGGTAACAGGATTTTACTGCACAGTTTATCAAACCTCTGCCCCATAGCACCTCAGCAGAGTATAGCCTGGCAGGTCCTACAGCTCTGGCCAAAAGGAACCTCCCTCAGTGCTTCTCTTCTGCCATAAGCAGTATTATCAGCTTTAATTCCGATTCTGCCATCACTCCAAAGAAAATACAAAAAAAAAAAAACAAACACATCCCCCCCCCAGTTTTTATCTCCCAGCTTAACTGTAACCTACTGCTTTCCTACTAAAAGATTAAGCTATTTCACTATGCCTTAATTTTTTAAAGAATATTTAAATGGGTTACTTAGAACTTCAAGCAAGTGCACTTCATTTTCAAATCAGACACAAATGTCATATATCTGATGTTTTAATAATTATTATCTAACAGCAGTCACTAGAATTATGCAGAAATAATAATAAATTAACTTGACAACAAATTGTACCAAGTATGCAGTTCTGCCAGACTTTGTGTATTACCTAACTTATTTTTTAAAAGTTTGATTTGGTACTTTTAAATTACTACCACACACACTTCTCAAATATTCAAACTTAAATGTCAGAGTGTAAACTGCAGCTTTTTGTAGTTAACCTTTTATTAATACTTTCAATCTTTTTCTCACACTATAGCTGTATAACTGCCAAGAAAAGAAAACTCTTTCATGGAAGTCCTGAAAACTATTCCGCTACATTTAAGGAAGCTCCAAATGAAATATAAATATAGTTCCTGTACAGATTTTCTCAGTAATTTTTTTAGGTTATCAAGAAAACATCTAGAGTGTTGATCTGGTTATACTCATGTCAGACAAACTACATGTCACATTAACTACCTCCAGGAAGTTATTCCAAACACAAAATAAACTGTTTATGCCCCTTCTCAGATAGATAGCATGACAGATTGTTATTAGTTGAAGACAGATGAAATACATTAATTTGATTGCAAGCATGTGTTTACTTTGTCACTGTCATGTACACTCTGCTGTCGATGTTTCCCTATGAGGACACAGGAACAAATCAAACGTTGTATTAGAAGACTTGCTAAGGCAGAATAATAGCTGGTCCTGCACTTTAAAAACTTCATTTAACTTTTCCAGCTACAACAGGAAATTACTGTTCAGAAAGCAAAAAAAAAAAATTCACAGCTTAAAAACTCGTCATTTACACAAAATATTGTAACACCTCCTCCTCAAAAAAAAAAAAAAAAACCCACAGACTTACTAGGAAGCATGGTTGTCAATTATTAAAGAAAAATATAGCTTTCTAAATGCCAAATCTATGATCTGAGCTCCTAAACCGAAAGAGCTCCTACAGATACAAGGGAAGAAAGTGTATGCATATAGGAAATGAAAGGTGGGCAATTCCTAGTTCTCTGGTTAGAACCAGAAAGGCATCTTGCCTGTGAATTGAGGCTTGCCTGGTTGCATGCATACCTCTCTTGGGCCTTTCAGATGAGACTTTCAGGTACTCTTAATAAAATAAAAATTACAGCAGTTTTCCTAAAGCTAGAAAACACGGATTTTCTTGTGCATCTTGTGCAAGGTTTACAATTCCAAGATCTAAAACAGGTTTCAACAAAAACCAAGAGCCACCAGAAGCAAATGTCTCCATCTCAGCACACCACGTACAGCTAACTACAGAGGACACAATGTGACAGGATTCTCACCTAATAAGAAGCATTTATAATGTTTGGTAGATGACAGATCATTTTTACGAAGATATGTTAACCTTTGCAAATACAAACAGCAGGCATCTTTTCATACTGAAGTAAAATTTCTTAAGAAAAAACAAGAGTACACCCAAGTTTCTTTTCAAAATTAAGATGACAGATGAATGGCCTACACAGCTTGAAGAGACAGTTGAAGAGAAAATAAGAGGGTTTTTCTTCTCAACTAGACATTTCCCGTTTTCGTTTTTCAATAAATTCTTGGCAGAAGTTCTTGCAACCATTCATCATTTGTCTGAACAAACTATGTTTCCACTGATAAAACCTGATCTCTTCTGCAAGGTACCTATACTCCTTATCCCTGCCTCTAATGCAGACATTTTTGGAAGCAAGTATTCAAAAATTATTATACTATACAACTATTATAATATAAAATATTATAATATACAATAATATGCTATTATACTACACAACTGAGTAACTTTGTGTATCATTTTAGGATCAAAACATAACTGGAACAACTTTTTTTTTTTTTTTTGCCTTTTTAAAAGGGTGTCATAAGGACACTGAAAGCAAGAGAGGAGAATGAAAGGCATGAGTTGACTGTCATCTCCCCACCCTGCAACAGATTTAGGTTTGACATTAGGAAGAAATTCTTCACTATAAGAGTGATAAGGAACAGGAATGGGTTGCCCAGGGAGGTTGTTGATGCCCCATCCCTGGAGGTTTTTAAGGCTAGGTTGAACGAGGTTTTGTGCAACCTGATCTAGTGGTAGAGTTCCCTGCTCATGGCAGGGGGGTTGAAGCTTGATGATCTTTAAGGTCCCTTTCAGCCTCAATAATTCTATACGATATACCTAGATGGCAGAGTGGTGTAGCAAAGAGATGACCAACTTGATTTGAAATACGTTAATCTGGGCACAAGAAGTTTGGATGTGGCACTACAGAACTCTATGCAATGATTTCAGCATGTATCTCTGTTCAGTGTCTGCTGTGTACAGTGTAAGCTTAACAAGTCAAGTTGCGTGTGGGAATGAAAGAACATCAAATACTTTTGTGCCTGCTGGTACGGAGAATGAACAGCCCAGCTTCAGCAAATTAAACCCACTCTCTCTCAAAGTATCAACTCACAGGGTTTTAATGTTATCTAATTTCACACCTTTGCTTAAATAGCTTTTACTTTCCACAAATAAATGTGTCCTAAGATTACAGCCTCCTCCTGGAAAGAAGCTCATTGACTCTTCATTTTTTATCTAGACAGTCCTATTCTTACATGGCCCTCATCAACACAGTTACTAACAGATCATTTGCTGACTAATTCTCTTCCCACTAAATTAGGCAAACGCTATTCTTATTTTTACAAATGGAAAAAACCACAAAGATAAATTTAAGTCTTGCCAAAGGGCAACCACAAACTTATTGCACTAAATCATCTTTCAACTTCTTTAACACTTGTGTTCAGACTCCCTAATCTTTGTCCAAATGTGACACTTGATAGCAATTAGTTTAACTTCATCATTTAGTTGATGCTGTTGATTGGGACTCAAGCAACTTTACAGATAGCTATTTCCTGGAGACAAAAAGAAATTTAAACATCCAGTCCCAGCTGGATGTTTCTTGCTGTATTAATTCAACTATAGGAATCATCGGCAGTCACAGTGATGAGCAGAGCACATGAATTCTGTTGGGAAAGGCTTAATTATTAAACAACATTGAGAAGGTAAAACAAAACTAACTAACCTGTACTCACAAAAAACATCATCCAGGATGCCCAACAACAGCTGGAATTACAGTCCCCACAGGCACTGGCATTAGACAGCAAAATGTCTAATGAAATTGTAAATACAGTAATAGCATTAGGGTGACCATCTCGGGAAAATGGCAGTTCTGTTAATTTCTTAATTTGTTAATTGTTAATTCTGTTAATTACCATAACTCATATACAATACAGCATAAAAAAGATGTAATAATTATTTTGTATCTTTGCAACTCTAGCTGCAGCATTTCTTCTCTCATTCTTAAACATTCCTACAAGTAATACTACAGTATTTCACTTTTTGGATCCAGCATCCTTCATAAACACAGTAATTAAACACGCTCATGGAAAAAAACAAGTTTCAAGTGATATTTCGTTTTCTAATTGCCAGTGGTTTAGCGACACCAAAATGAAAAAAGTTACACCATTTAGAATCTGTATTTTCTCTCACCAACATAAAACAGCCCTTCACAGAGCAACATATAGGAAACACAGAATTATACTTGATTTTAATCTTGTAACAATATTTTTAACATTACAATGACTGCAATATATTTTTATTAAAATGTTCATATGAACTCCTGTGGATAAATTAATTTACATGAGCTTAACTTCAAAAAATAAATTTCTCTTTAGATTACCCACTACAACCTTTTATAGTCGTTTCCAAACTTTCATATACCAAACTTTAATTACTGCTCAAGCACTCTGAAACAAAACTTGGTGACAGAAAAACAGTAACAGAACCTTCTTTAACTTTTTTTTAATCAGGATTACTGAAACAACATTTAAAAAATTCTTAAATTGATTTATTTAGCTGAGCTACTTTTGAAAAATTGCTGGAGTTCAATAGCTTTTTTTCAGAAAAATCATTTTCCTCCTTGTAATATTAAATCTACTTCTTAGGACATAGGTTAAAATAAGTTTAAAAAAATAAAATCTTCATTTCTCACTAATTCACCGATAGATATTCTTTGTTCTGGTTTAATTTAACGACTTCATAAACTCAATAGTGAGTAAAAAAGATATTACAGCACTGTATTTATTGAAATTCTAAATTGAGTGAATACCTGAGTGAAGACAGAAAGCTGTAATGTACTAAACATTCAGAAGATGGTGCTAGTCCAATACATCTACAAGCCATGGATGGCTCAGCTTTTCTTCATCTCTCTCAAGCATTTTCTCTAATTTTGATATATCTACTACTTCATCACAGAATTTATCACTCTCAGGACAAAGTACAGTCATCTTCAGTTAAATACTAAGAACATTACTAAATGATCCATTCTTTCAAAATTCATAAAGATTTCGTGGATTGACAGCAATAAAATATAAATCTCATTATAATTTCATCAACTCAAGGTCTTGAGATCTTAATGAAAACTCATACAGCATTTCTTAGATGCTACCTTCAGTTACTCACATCTGTCTCCTTTTACAGTCAATGGTGAGAGTTTCCAGTCACAGTCTCAAGACCTACTGATGCCAGCACCAAAGATCAGAAAATCTCATCTCCTTCTGGTTGTTAATTCCCACCCTCGTGTCACAGTGCACTCTCCTCATCAACTTAGGAGGCTATGCAACTTGTAGGAGCTTATGAAGCTCAATGAGCTGATCCATGTTAAAAATAGCCATTTCTTTTTGCACATTCTGTGTAACCCAGATCTAGTCACAGATCCAGTTTCCCATGGGGCAGTGGTGCTAACTCCAAGCTGTAAATTGGCTTCACCACAAACTCAACCAATCACCAAACCGCAGCCTCCATAAGCTCAGAAGGGCTGAATTCCTTCTCAGCATTCAAAAGGGCAGGCAAGTTAACAAAGTCAGCCTCACTATTGCATATGAAAAACTAAATTTTTCATGTTATTAAAGGCAGATATCTCCTTATTAAGATATTAGATGCAGTCTGTAATTGTATACAGAATACAAAAAAAACCCCACCCACCTTCCTCCTACTAAACCCCCATAAAATGTTAGACCCATTTGCAGTTCTGTCTGTAATTCAAACATTCCACAAAGTCTTGCTAGCTAAGTACAGTTATACAAGTATTTTCTTCCAAAAATAGTTAATACAGATGTACTATAACATCAAGTGAAAAGCTTTACTCTTACACAGCAGTTCCTAAAACAGCCTTCTCAAAATAATGCACAAGAACATCTCAGAGTAATATCTCATTAAGCCATGGAAATGAACTATTAATACAAAATTTCTTCCTATAAAAAACACTTACCTAATAAATTATACAGACTGTTTCCACAGGTATCCTTCTGTTGACTTCATGCCAAACAGCCATGTTAAAAAACTGGCTACCCTCTCAAGTGGGATGCTTTTATCCAATACTCTGAATTACTTGCTCCTAGCAGAGCCAACCCAGGTCAGCTCCAGAGCCCTTTCATGCCTGATTCCACTGTTGCTTCCAGAAAATGTAATAAAGAGTTGGAGACACTTAGTGCTTCTCCTACATACCCCTGTGGGAGCTCTCCCACAACAAAAATTATAAATGAACATGAAATCATTCACTGGGATATAAAAACAAGCCTTAAACGTTCAAAGATCAGGCCAAGGCAGTATTATTGTTATTACAATAAACCTCCAGCATTAAGCAATTTTAAACATCAGTTCTTCTTCCAAACTTTTTTGAATGCAAAGGCAAGATTGGCACATATCTGAGTGAAATTACTTAGTCACTAAGCAATTTATTACTGCTTAACTGTTCCATGTGTATCAAATCCTGTTTGACAGCAGCCCAATTTTTCTTCCATTTGGAAGCTTTTGTAACGAAAAGCTATGAAACTGTTTTCAACTGGCAGTTGAAAAATTAATAGTACAACTCAACTTTATATTAAATTACTTTTTATAAGAAAAAGGTAAAACTGCTTAGTAAAGAAATATAACACACTTTGCTTAGCTATAAAAGGAGAAATGAAAGCCAAGCACACTCAGATCACTAGTATATTTATCAGCCATTTCTTAAATTGAGCCACAGCATTTTAAAGACTACAAAAAACTGAATTGAAACTATTTATATTTCACCAGTATGATTATTTCAAACCAGATGGTAAAAGTGGGACTGTAAAAACATCTTTCACATTTGCCAACTCATTTAATTCCATTACCACTAAGTAGTCATCCAGGGAGAAAAAAAAAGAACCAAATACCTAAATTTAAATCAATACATTAACCATTGATTCTTCATTGTACTGAAGAAGTGTTCTTGTCTCCAAATAGAATGAGCATACAGGTTGTTTCTTGCTGACATAAATTTCTATCATGTTGTAAACTCTTCAATCCAAAACTTCGCTAACTTAAGAGAAGGCTGTAACTGATTCACATACCGAGGAAAAGTGATAAAAACCCTTCTACAATACTTATAGTTACTGTTTTTCCAAACCAATTAAAAACATTGAATAGCGGACACACTAAGACAGACAATAACCAACACTGCAACTTTACATTGTTGCCCAGTCTCAGATGAGGAAGAGGAACCAGGCTAGATACAAGGGACTGAACAAAAGTTGTTAACAATTTTGTCCAAAACTTTAAAGCTATATAATGCATAAAGGACCCAAAGGAGTAAGAAATGTACTTTGTACATAATTTTACTGTTACAGATCTGACAAAGCAGGGTCCATACTCTTCTCAGAGCTAACCTGGCTGTGCAAAACAATCAAATTCCCTCGTCTCACACACAAAGAAACAAAACAAAGTAAACAAAATGTTTATCAGGAAAGTAGATGGTACAGTGGGAGGCTTGGTCTGAAAACAGTTAGAAAAGTGGTTGTTTCTTCAGCAGCTTAAGCTAATGTAATTGCAAATCAAATGGATGGTCCTGGCTTTCCCTGTGCTGCTGGCCAAGCAATTCCAAACCTTCTCATGTCAGAATACCACTGCAGAATAAAAGGAATCCATTAGTTCATTGGAACAAGAACTCCTCCCAAGATTCTGTTCAGTTTAGGCTGGATCAGTGAGCTGATCCAGCTCTCTCTGCAGTGCTACCATGACTACAGTTGGCAAAAGCAAAACTGGGTTAAGTCAATTGCAAAACCAACTCCTCAAACTGGGCTGAGTGTTGTGGGGAATACAACACCGAGGACAGCTGCATTTGGACACATAGGCAGTCTTAAAAAATTTTGTCAGGATTCACGTTAGTTTGAAAATACTAAACAAACAAGGTAAGGTCCAGCTAGGACTGCTTTTTGTAAACTTTTTAAAAGTTTTTCTAAAACTTTCTAAATCCAAAGCTTCTGCTTTGTTCAGTTTTTGTTGAAGGTAGAGAAATCAGCCACATCTGACTTACAGTGGAATCGGTTGCTGAAAGTGTATTTTCCCAGTCATGATCTCAAACAGTTAAACCCTCTCTACTTTTTATAGTTAGAAGTCCTCAAGGATAAGCAGCACTTCCTTTGCTAGGTTTGAAAAGGAAAGAGAGAATATGTGTCAAGAAGTTAACAAGTCCCTTGCAAATAACCCAAAGATATTATCTACTAAAATTTTAGCACAGCCCTCAATATGACCTAGTTTCTTTGTGACTTATAACACTTGTCCTCTTGAAATATACATTAAGAGGGCATGGAGTTTCCACAAGCATAATTTCCATGGATGAAGTTCTTAGAATTAGGGTAGCAGAGACTAAAGAGTATCTTGGTAGTGTTAATGGTTAAACATGCATTTAGGCCATCATTGAGCTGTCTTTAAAAAAACTGTGTCACCATCATACTTCCTTTTAAAACATATTTTTAAAATATACTAAACAATGTTAGATTTTCAGAATTTTTCATCAAAACAAACTTCTTTAACATAAACTAGGCAAGCAGTGTTTTCAGAAGAGTCTGAGTGACTAAAACAGCTGAATTTGTTAAGAGCCAATAAAGAACCAGAGGGCCTAAAATTAATCATCAGGGATTACTCAGATACTCAGTGCCTCTCTGTGTCCCACAGACTTCTTAATTACTTTATCCAAAGACTGTTATACTGAAAAATAAATTACAGACTTTGGAGAAACTACCAGAATCCAGGTCATGTTCTCTCACATGCACTATACCAACCAATCAGCTACAAAGTAATATACATAAATGCAGCCACACAACCTAAGGCACTGATGGCAAAATGGCATGGGGAGTTGTTTTGTTTGCTATTCGGGGGGGGGGG
>NW_009954194.1:2152041-2186364 GCF_000747805.2 Chaetura pelagica | reverse complement strand
CTCTGCTTTCTCCAGCAGCAGCTCCGGGATTCCTCGGGACTCTTCCCAGTTCAGGGAAGTGCTGTGGGAGGTGCTGGGGGGGGGGGGGGGGGGAGGGTTGGAGGAAGGAGGGGTAGAGCAGGACTCCTAACAGCTCAAGGTCAGGAATGCGTTTTTGCAAATCTGATATTTGAAGGCCTGGTATAACCCATGCCAGCAACCCACCTCAAGGAGTAGTCAACAGCAGGTATTGAGGTAGGAAAATAAGGAACAGTACAACTACAATGTTCATTCCTTGATACACACCCTATTTTCAGACATTCTGCATTCCTCATCTTGACACTACATCTCAATGTGGCTAGGAATACAGCTGATGTCTTATAGCCATGGATGGACAAGCCCTTAACAAATCTCTGCCGTCCCTTTCTGAACCCATGTGCAATTCTGGCTTCTGCAACAACCAATTAAAAGGACCTCCATAATTTAATGATTTACCATGTAAAAAAGTAACTTCATCTGTTTATTTTAAGCTCACTGTTTAATATAATGGCATGAGATTTCCTTGGATTTTTACTGAATAGATGTTATATAGTTATTCCTTAGTCTCTTTTTAAGGTTTTATACACCTGTTTGTCCTTTTCCTACTTCTATGGAACTCTATGTATTTTGTCCCTCCTCGTGTAAAAGTTTTTCATTTCTTTGGTCACTATTGCCCTCCTACATGCACTGTGTAGACTGTGACCACCTAAACTTCTCCCAGTTCTTGAGGATAATTCTGTGATTTCTACCCAAAATTCTAGTCCCAGCATAGACCGAGTCTTACGACAGCTTCACGGTTTGGCACTAGAGATACTGTGACAGAAGGAATTATTCACTTGGCATTTTGTTTCTCCTACTTGTTTATTTTTTTTTAAGAAGTGATAGTAGGAAAATTTTAGGAAATTCTGACCAAATGCAAAAATGAGACATCCAAGAAATGGGAAGTGATTAACGAGCTTTTTGGTTCTTGGTTGTTAATAATATTAACTCGTAAGATACTTAAGAATACGAGCAAGAAACAATACCAAAATATCTTCAAAGGAATTGAGATTGCTACACAACTCATGCTCATTAGCTGTCCATGCAAAGAATACGTGAGCACATTGCAGGGAGATATATTAAAACAAAAGCCATAACAAAGCTTCAAACCCAAAACATTAGGCTGCACACTGCAGGCTACACTGTTGGGGGCAAATGTGATATTGAAGTTATAAGTGTGGAAACTCCAACACAGCAGGTAGAAGTGTAACAGAGCAATAGTACCAAGACAGACTATTTTAGTGACAGCAACAGTTAACACAGGCTGTGACCTGCTGAGATTAAAAGATAACAGACACATCAGCAAACTCAATTTAAAAAAAAAATGCAGCTTTGAAGAACCTTCAAAGGCATTTATGATTGGTATCATCCTGGTGCCCCACAATAAAAGTCAAAAGACTTAATCAGAACACCTCACTTAGCAGGTCAGCACAAGTTACCATGCAAAGCAAGTTACCATTACTTGCAGTCACATAAACAAGGTTAAGTCTATATGCCACACGTAGCCCAGGCCACTGACAGCCACATACCTGCCAGGCTTGCAAACTGTATGAAGACGATTCCACAGACAGATGCATGTTCTGAATGAGAGTATTAGTGCACACTGACACAGGAAACTGAACTAAGCAAACTTCTTGTCCCCCACCACAGTGGGACCAGCCACGCGTGTTCAGACAGACTGCCATCAGACATCTGGGAAGGTGCTGCAGCGACGACATCAAGCTTATGGAATGGACCAGCTAGGACAGGCCCGAAGAAAATTGCCCAAAGGAATTCCAGAAATGCACATACATAGTTACAAGGTCACAGAGCATTTTATACTCTAGCCTCTCCTCCTCATCAGTAAAGACAAAATGTCCTTGAAGGAACTATTTTTTTTCTCTTAAAGCTCTTCACAGTACAGATCATAGATTGAACAAGGAATGGTCTAGATCTTTCCTCTTTCTTTTAAATAGTCAACATCTGATACCTCCTCTGCATGTTTCTGTCCAATCGATTAGTAAAATTTGGCAACTCTGACTCAAAAAAGAAATCCTATGATTACTTCAAAATGCTTAAGTTATGAGCAGGACTATAACACCAGGAAAACATGGTGTGAGGGAAGTATTAACTTTCTACACTTGGTCTTGGAACTTGGGAATTTCAATGAACGAGATCCCTCATTAGAATCAGATGGGGACAGATGTACCCACATGGTGGGTGGGCATGGGTGGATATCAGCCCCTCCAACCTCTATAATGTGCAATTTCCCCAGATTCAAAGAAAAATTTCATAAAAAGTTAAAGAGAAATGGCAAGTTGCCTCCTATTACCACTGGCCTTACTGCTTAGGCTGCTGCTTCTATAAAACAGCTTTTTTCAAAGAATATTATTGTTAAAACCATTTGGCTGAAAGTGAAGAGCTATTGAAAAGAACAGTCAAACTGGCAGCTTGCTCTTAAAATTCCCCCCACCACTTTTATAAGTATCGTTTTGCTTGTGGCTTTTAACAGCTGTTCACACACGCCTAAGCTAGATGTGAACTTTTATTTTCCCAAAACTAAATGGGAAGCTTTAAACAGCATCTGATATAATTTTTTTTTAATTAAAAGTGGAGGCTAAAAGGACTGTGGAAATGGATGATGCAGCTGTGCTGATGCTAAGGAAAAGAATTTCAGAACAAGAAGTGAGGCAGAGTAAACACACAAAATAAGTTCCACAAAACTAAGTGCACACCACACTTAAGTGATTTTATTAGCTAATGGGAAGTTAACTCTATGTTTCTTGAGAAATGTTAAGCAAAACTAAATTAAATTGTATTTTGCAAATATAATAGAATTTAGCTATCTACTCTAACCTTCCCTCAGAGCAATCCTAAAATTAACTCCAGAATGAAGCGGCTTCACAGATTCCAACATTATTTTCAAATACACTTGGTAACTCAAAACATTCAGACACAATTCAGAACTAGCTCACTATACTACCATATAATTACTGTTTTGGTTCTCAAAAGAATCTAACTTCTTCCATATTAACATGTCTTCCTGGAATAATTAAATGTTTAGAATGAGATTTGCATCAGTAATTAGGTACTGAAAGATGCAAGCAGGCATTCCTAGGGCCACTTTTTAAAATACCAAAGCAACCACTGGGCAACTAAGCAATGGTTTTAACCATATCTGAAAATCTCACCAGACAGCAGTCTGCATTTTTAAGCACCAGCACATTCACAAAAATTCTGTCCTCTTGGCCTTAATACATAACCCTAGATACAAAAATCAAAAAAACCAAAAAACCCACAGAAAGGAAATAGTATAAAAATGCCACAATTTATTTCTACTTGTACACCTTAAATACAAAAGCACACAATGACAATACAATAATTCTAGATATCACCACATATTTAAAGGGTCTTTTCTACTAAAACTCTTAAGAAAAACATAAAAGTATTTTTAAGGCCCAAAATTTATAGGATTATGAAGGAAATGCCACGTTACTCCACACAGATTACATACTCTGTAGACTGTAACAGCTCCAAAAGAAATCTTTTCCAGTGCACTAGTACAGCTACTACTCAAATCAAAAGACCTTAGTAATTCATCCATCAAGTTTATTCAGTCAGAGAAGCTGCTAATTTTTTTTATAATATATCTAATGTACTAAAAAATATGGAAAGGAACTCACACTTCTCAAAACAACTATTTTTTAAAAAGAACAAAAACCTGGTGTCCATATCAGGCTGACGAGGCAGCACTCCCACAAGATACATGGACAAAAGAGAAAACCAACATTAAAAGCATTCCCTTTGTACCAAGCACAAAGGACTAGGTGTAAAAAGAACAGAGAGGATTTTAAAAGTGCAAGAAAAGAGACATGCAATCCACCCTGGACAGCAGAGCCTAATAGAGGGAGACAGGTGGAAGATTTTAGTGCTGCAGTCATCTGTTTGCCTCTCTTGTCCACCCACATGCAAGAGACTCAAAGAGGAGAAATACAGCACTCATAATAAATATGACCTAATCAAAACCAGGAATCCAGAATATTCTAGTCAGGTCAAATAAAAAACGCTACAAACTGGATCCTTGCCTAGGGTTCCTCTGGTACATAGCTTGATACTGTCTTTGATGATATGAAGCCTTGATTTTTGTTGGGTTAGTTCCTTGTTAAATTTAAGGCATATTTGGACAAATGAAACCCAGGTCACGAGTAAAACATTTTATGCAGGTGCATTGCATACTTTAACACATCAAACATAAAAAGTAAAAGTTAAACACACTGATAAAGCAAATACAGTTGTTTCTGAACCTTATACAAATAAAACCATGTTTTAAGAACTGATATAAATACACTGTAAACCACTGACAGATTATTCATAGTGCACCAATTAACAAAACTTGTTTCATTAGACAGAGAAGTAAGAAAATTCAGCTTCCATGAGTACAAAATGGTTATGTCTCTTTTTGCTTAGTACCTAATAGTAATGCCCTCAGCACTACAAATATACATAAATTATAAAAGTAAAGCCCAATAAAAAGACAAAAGGAACCAATGCACATTTAGCAAAAATATAGTTCCACAACTTAGATGAAAAATAATTGACCAAGCAATCTCAGAAGATACACTCTACAAATAAGACAACAAAGAACTCACACTACAAAAATGCTCTAAAATGGACGGTACAAAATGAGAAAATGCCTTGTTCCCATAAGACATTTCTTCATCTGAAGAACATCAGAAATCCTTTCCCCTCCTATCAGTCATTATGACCCTAAACATATGAGAAGCTAGCTCCCAAAAGGAGCATAGAGATTTTTCTGTCTTGAGGATTCTTAGCTGGAAGCGTTCTCCTCAGGTTAGACATCTGTAAAAGCATATGGGTTCTACAATATAATAAAAGTATAACATGGCAAAACTATTCAAGAAGACAGAAGGCATAACCATTTGGATCAATAAAGCAATACAATCTGTTTAGGACAAGGAAAATGGTTTCATTGTGTGTTTGCTCAGTGTTGTCTTAGCACTTTGGTTTCAGTTTCAGTTTTTCAGCTCCATCTCAAAGCAGATCAAGAATATCCTAAAGCTTATCCCCACATACCACTCAATACAACAAAAATGTAGGGTACTATTCAGTGTAAAAGTAAAGTCATTGTAGCATGATCATTTATTTAAAAATTAAGATCTGGAGGGTGTTAACAGTTGTTTAGGTGACTGTTGAAAAGCAAAACAGCAGATTTGTAAGTATGATTCAATTCTAGACGAACCATGTGCAAGAAACTTTTCTGTCCATTTTGCTCTTTAGTGACCTGCTTCCATTATTACTTCATTGTCACATGCCAAGTTTAAATATATGATGGAAACGTCAGTGTTCTTCCACTACGTTTGAAGCCAATGAGACAGCTTGGCACAAATCAGGATAAATATATACTGTGGGATTGTGATGTTGCTATAGAACTCACTCTTTCATGAATAGTAATTACTCTAGCAAGTGTGTAAAGCAGACAGGCTAGTTGCATAAGGCTCAGTGCAGGTTTTATGAACTGCAGAAAAGCGTGATTAGTGTGGGGGATGGGGGGAACATGTTTCACACTTTTATTGTAAAGAACATGAGAATCTCACAGAAACTGCCAGAACAGATGTTCATAAATTGGGCCCTTAATCTGCAGCACTTTCCAGGTTTTAAGCTGTATCCACTGGCCTGTAGAACATACTCCTCTATTTTTAATATAATTCTTCTGTTTAGTTTTTTTAATAAATAAGTTTATGACTTTACAAGTGTTGCCAGCTGTTCAATTTTGATTTACTGTCAGAGTCTGCTTTAATATATCGTGGCTTTTGTGGCTTACCCATATAGATTACATTTTAAGCTTCAAGATATCACTATAAAGCAGCTGGGAAAAAGTACTGGCTATGCTCAAAAAACAGCATTACTGCCCTAGTGATTGACCACTTAAACATGCAACTACACCAGTAACTATTCTCTAAAAACATTTTGGACACACCATTCCCAAAACAAAATTGCAAAGCTTAAGGTGTAAGAGTGTAAGGTGTAAGCATCTTAACACATGCTTTAAAAAGCCAGCTCAATAAAATTGGTAATTATTAATTAGGTGACATATTAGCTGGCAATAGGGATCTCTGCAGACTGGTCTTTATTGTTTCATTACACTATTTGCTTTACTTCTAATGTGTAGCTTGAGACGACAAGAAATAAAAACCCTTCAATTAAAAGAAAACAACCCTCAACCTCCTAAGTTCAAACGTTATTAAGCCAAATCATTTTCAATAATTGTTCCTGATAGATACCAGTAGTATTGCAGAAAGTTACAGTTGCTGTAGCATGAAGTTACTGTAGGATGACAAGAACTAATGAGCAAAGAACACAATAACACGAGTGAACCATGTGCTGCAGCAGCAAAGAAAGCCAACAGGATGCTGGGCTGCATCAACAAGAGCATCACCAGCAGAGATAAAACGGATGTGGACAGGTTGGAGAGGGTCCAGAAAAGGGCCACAAGGATTATCAGAGGACTGGAGGACCTGCCACATGAGGAGAGGCCGAGAAAACTGGGTTTGTTCAGCCTTAAGAAGAGAAGGCTTCAGAGAGACCTTATTACCATGTTGCAGTACTTAAAGGGTAGCTACCAAGAAGATGGAGACTCCCTATTTACAAGGGGTCACGTGGAAAAGACAAGGGGTCATGGGCACAAGTTGCTCCTGAGGAGATTCCAATTGGACACAAGAGGTAAATTCTTCACCGTGAGGACAGTCAAACATTGGAATAGTCTCCCAAGGGAAGTGGTAGATTCCCCCACATTGGACAGTTTTAAGTCTCAGCTTGACAGGGTGCTGAGCCATCTCATATCAACTATAGTAGTACCTAGAAAGGGGATTCTAGGATGGCATTATATGATTCAATAAGTAATTTCTACAAAAAACACAGAACTTTTCTACAGCCTGAGCTTGTATTCTGTATTTTACAAGTGCTTTCTAGAGTTTTTCTAGAAAATTTCTTTAAAGCATTGCTTACTGAATATTGCTGAAAAAAAAAAAATCAATACTCTTAATACAGAAACAAGAGTTGTACTATATCCAGACTAGGCCTTTTTTCCTCTACTACCTGCAAGTATGGGATAATGTTATTAAAATAAACTAAAATAACAGTATTCTTAGAATTGAACAATGTGTAAAAAGATCTGGAAACTCTAGTCAGAATTACCAGAATTATTATCAGTCAGAACTACTAGGGGTTTATTACACTGAAAACTGTTTTTTCTGCTCAAAAAGGTTCCTTCTTCCATATTGAAGCAACTCCCAAAACCAAGAGATCAGAATAGTTTGATTCAGGAAGATAAGCACGGTACCTAATGAGAGGGGGATTTTGTTTGTCTTCCACTGTTAGTTTCTCCCAAACTTGGATTTGCCAGTTGGACATGTTGCATTACGCTCATGAAGTCTATCATTCCTAAGAGGATGTGATACATCATGGAAGACACAAAGGGAAAAATCCATCAAAACAGAAACCAGCTGTTATATCTATAGTATCAAGAGCATTGTCCATAGGAGAATGGGAAGCATCAGCACTTCCCATGAGACATAGCGGTGGCATCTCCAAACTAAAATACTTCAAGCTTTTCCATAATGGTTTTGAAGGGGGACTGAGACGTAGACTCCAAAATGCCACAATTTTCTATGTGGGAAGCAGAACATTAAAATGCTTTCAAAACAGCTCAACTTAACAGCCTGACCAACAATTCATATACACTGTTCTCTTCCTGCATGCCTACAGCAAATGACTTGTTAAACTTCTTCTGCAAATGTTTTTAGCAACTGAGGGTCTTACTTCCCAAAATATCAAAGGTGTGCTATCAGTATTAATCTTATTTTTTCTAGCCTTCATTTTAAATATTCTAGAAAAAAAAAGCTTAAGATTGCAAAATCCAGTATGTTAAAGGTGACCTCCATAATACATAATAATTATGTACCAGGATTAAAATCTCTTCCACACTTTCTGCCTGTACAGAGCAGTAAGTATATTCAATTACTATAATGCATTTCAGTTGAAGATGCAGTGTACACAAATACTGTACAACTGTTCCTGTATTTTATTAGTCTAACTCTAAAACTGTGAAACAAACATTAAAAAGATTACTGACATATGCAGCTTTTAAATAGAAAATAATGCTACAATAGCATTTGTCTTTTTCCCACTTTGTCCAAAATCCTAATACTAATGCCCTATTCACACTTGAAATGTGGTTATCCTCTCTCATCAACTTCCTTCAATAATAATAATACAGGAGAATACATTTCCACAGTAGCTAATGGAGACATTCCTACAAATCAATGCACTGCAGTGATATAGAAATAAAAGCTTATTTCACTGTAATGATGCCTCCAGACTTCCCTCAAGTCAGGTGGTTACTTGCAGTTAATGATCTGTGACATGCCACACAAGTAGTCCTAAAAAGACTTATTATCCACTGCATGTGCAACAATATTTGCTTTATGGATGGCTAAATGAATGAAGACATTCAATGTAACTGTAAAAGTAAAATCAAAAGAAAACTTACAAGTAACATGTTTTCTTTGAGTAAAAGACCTGTGAACATTTTCCATTAATACTTAACCTTTTGCTGGAGCAGTGCAACCACATATAATGCTTGAGTCTGCAAAGGCCAAGATCTGCTCAGGGTTAACACTGATTAACTGCCCCAAATCAAATGGTGTAACTATTAAAAATCTCAGAGTTTCACTCCACTAATGAAATCAAATTGCATTTATGTCATATGGCAAAGGTGGGAGCAGGACAACTTGCAAAGTAAGAAATTTTGTTCTGTCTTAAAAACCCAATCAAAAGAGACATTAAAATGATTGTTTTTTAAAACTACGTATTTTATGCTGCACTGACTTCCATTAATGTACTAATAGAAAAGAATAGCAAATTAACTTAAAATAAGCTGCAATCCAACAGTACAATATCTCCCAGGACTCTCAGACTGTGCAGACATTCACACATTTTCTGTTTATAATTTTTTTCATTTACCAGACTCAGCTTTTGTCCACCATATGTCCACTGTAGATTAACTATTCCCTTAGGCACAATTAAGGGCTTTCCATTTGTTGTAAGAAGACCAAAGTATGAAGGACGCAGCCAGAAAAAACATTTCTACCTAAACCAAAAACAGAAGCACATTCAGCCTGGACTATGGTTTATGCAGCATCTTTTTTATTAGACGTATGTCTACACTGCTAAATAAACTACAGACAAAATCCATGGAAACAGTAAGAGATCTCTCAACATTTCATCTGTATATTATTACAAAAATAGAACACATACTGTTCTAACCTTTGTATTTAAATGGTTTACTTCTATTTCCATTTTTCAACTACCTCTTTAAAGATTTTTCTGACTTTAAGCATAACTGTTTGTGAATGAGAATATAGTATTTACTGGCACTTCTGTCATACTCGTGTTTGTGTTCCAACTACACTGACGATATTCTACCAGGTCCTTGAAGTTGCTCTTAGTTCTTGGTTGGTTTTAGCAGGCAAAACTTATGTGCACAAATAAAAAACATAAGTGCAGGCTCAAGACTGCAAGTGCAGGAAGAAGAAACCAGATTATTCATACTCACTAAAATAAAAACTTGTAACAAAAGAACAGTCTATCAGCTGGACTGTTTCATGACTATCCTCACTTTGTTAAAGCACCATATGATTCAAATGAGAAAACTAATCTGTCCTGGTTCAAATGAATGCAAATGCATTGTTTTTCATAGAATTACACCTGTTTATATCAGGGCTCTGTCTAGCTGTACAAATCTCAAACCCAGACCATTGGTATAACAGTAACATATCTTCTGTGTGCAAGATGTATACAGTACTTAGCTTCATCCTTGTACTGAATCTCATAGGGCAGCAGAGCACAAATCAAAAAGCAAGCTCACTGCTGGTTAATCCTATCTGTGTTGATCAGAAACTCCTCTTATAGACAAGGGTAGAAAATTATGATGATGATGATCATTATCTTTTAAGCAGCATGACAGAAAATCCTTTTTTTACTCTTTATTTTTTTTCAGCACTCTGGCACAGGCCATTTGGCTTTTGAGACCCACCATGCTCCAGTAATGGCAGAAACCAGGTGATTTAGCAGCTGCTGTGTTCACGGTGACTTCCCATCTAAGAGATCATTTTATGAACTATTCTAAAAGAAGAGCCCAAGTAAAACATAGGAGTTTTTGTAATCAGATGCAACAGATATTTATCACAGCGGATTATACAGAGACTGGGACATATGCCCATATCCTTGTAATCTGTCCTCCCAGGTGTTTTACTTTCTCATCCAATGGGATATTTCTATGCAATAAACCTTCCTTCTCTTTTCGTGCATAATTTTCTGTAAGCTGAGCTACTTTCTAAAGAATCACACTGGAAGCTCTGGCTCCATATATGTATCTCTGTGTGGCATATAACACAGTTTAATAGACTAGCCTATATAGTAACCTAAGAGACAATGAAATAGATCACTTCAGCAATGATGATAGCCAGCACAATTAATATCACATCAAGCATGATTTAAGATCAAAAATTTGCAAGACAGATGCTTTCTCAGACAAGCAAGGTCATTTTATTGCTCAAAAATCTGCATGTTTCTAGATTGCTCCCACCACTGGGTTGGAAATATATTATTATGATGAAAAAAAGATCATTTTCAACTGTGATTCTCCCTTTCATCAACTGAAGCTTCTTGTCATTTTTTTTTAAGTTAGCTAACTGTTGAAACAAATAAATCCATAAGACTGCAATTTTCTATTAATCTTATGAGTTTGTCAAGACAAACATTCTATACATATTTTAAAACAGGGTAGCTTTCTGTATTTATTCAAATGAGCTGGTAAATTGACCGTAGCACAGGACAAGGTTTTCTTTTTAAGGGAGCCTCTACACCTAAGTAGTTTACTCTCCAATCCCTGGACCATGTTTGAGGCTCAGGTGACTGGACCTGCTGTCAGGCATGCAAGAACTTTAGTTTAATCAGGCATAAGAGTCAAAAGAACAGGGATCTTTGTATTTGCTGTTCAACATTTGTCTTAATTACAGGTGAAGGACCTAACAAGTGTTAAGTCCACAGGAAAAAAGAACAAGAAAAAAGCTGGGACAGTTGGAGGGGAACAAGAGAATGAATGCATAAAACCTCAAAATTTGTATTAATGAAGAAATTTTCTGAGTACAACTGGGAAGACTTAAGTGTATAAGCAGACTGTGTACGCCTGTTAACAGCCAGATTCACATTAGTTCACAGTACACCAGTCATTTGTATCTAGGCTGAAAAATGTTTCCTTCTGAGCTCAGATAAGATAGGTAAAAACATTTTATGTTGTATGTAAATGCAAGTTAAAGGGTACACTAAAATGTAACCTTTAAACTTCACAATGTAACAGCATATCACTTCCTGTTCAGAGATAGCACTCCAACATCAATTAATCATGGCTAAGCCGAACAAATGGTCAACATTCTTAATTAGTGTTGATGCATTCTCCTCTGTGCCCTCATCTGTCACGAAGACTGTTTAAAAATCTGAGTTATTAGCCTTTATTGAGAAGTGGATCTGGTTAAAATCTCTAAGAATAGAAATCATTCTTCCATCCACTATACACTGGTACCTGATAATTCCTACCCCCTATGTAAGCTATAGATAACCACTGCCCTAAGACCATCTTGGTAGCTATAAATCAAAATGAGTGCAGCTCCTATGCAACCCGGGTTAATTTTTGTTTACAATATATCCACTGAAAACGTTGGTATGACACTTGAGGAGTCTGCTTATAGATTAGTGCAGAGGAAAATATATAAAGTAGTCAAGGTAGAAAGGAAAGAAACACATCAGTCATTCAAAACAGTAAAACCTCTTAATTCACAGTGACGACTAGAAGATCCACTGCAATTACTGAACTTTGTCAATATGAAATTTAAGCAAAGCCTAAGTGCACAAAACACAATTCATTCACTTGATAACTATAGTTTAATTTTTATTAGAAAATGTAAGTCAAAGTATTTGACAACAACGTATCTATGAAAGTTTTAAATTACTGCACTGAAATTCAAAAACATTTATTTGAACTTAAAAGTAATGTTTGCTCCCTTATTTCTTGTGCAAATTAAGTGGCATTAGCAACACAAAAACAAACACACTTCCAATATACTTCATATATAAATAAGATTAAAATATCACAAAGCAAGTTACAAGGAAAGTCCAAGTTTAGATTTAACACCAACTGTGCATTTTAGGATTATTACAGAATCAGAATGTTAGGGGTTGCAACGGACCTCTGGAGATTATCTAGTCCAACCACCTGCTAGAGCAGGATCCCCTAGAGCAGATCACACATTATTTTCATCTAGTAGAATTAATATGTACAGTTTTCTATATTTTATTGTGAAAAAAACTATTTTTCATTGTTTTCTTTTAAGCTTCTTTTTTGTTTTTTAGAAACTAGGGCTTTATTCCTATTTCTGAAGCACTACAGCAGATATACCAGGCACATTTACCCAAAAAGGAAAAATACCCATTTCTTTCAGATAGTATTAATAAGTGAAAATGGTCAAATGAGAGTGTAAGCCCAAGCTAAGGGCTTAAAAGAGCAGCACTAAATTTAAATCAAGGTTTTGAAATGGATGGTTTCAGCTGGGCTTCCAGATTCCCATCTAGGTATCTAGACACTGGTCCAATGCTTTCCAGTTGCTATGAATGAAAATAACTGCATTCTTGGCATTTTTAAAAAACTTTTATCAGAAGGAAAATTGTTAGAATAACTTGCTAGATATTTTCCTAAAAGACATGTATAGATAAAAAAAAAAGTGCAATCATAAGACAGAAACTAATGATTTAAAATATTTCTCCTCTAAAATGCATAAGGTCAAATAAGTCCATCAACTCATTGAATGGCTTTTCTTGGCTTTAAAACCAATCCTCTTTCTTGCATTGTGTATGTGTCTTCTCACTTACTGAGTAAAGTTGAGCTATTCTGAACACAGTGACTCCACCTGAAGAACTTGATAGTACTGGTAGCTTTATCCTTTCATAATATGCAAGAGTCCACACCATGGTTTTATAGAAACACTTACCTTGACTTCTATTTATGTAACAATAGGAGCCTGACTACAGTCACCTCCCACAGGCCACTACAGTACTGGGGTGGAAGCCCTACTGGATATTTTTCTATTACAGAACTCATAAAAGCAATACAGTTCTAAAAGCTTAATTTCTGTAATGCTAAAATTAAGAAAAAAAAAAAGCATATAAAAAAGAAAAGCCTCTGTAATTGACATGTGCAACAACAAGGAACATCCTCAGGATCACCTTAAAGCAAGTTTGTTTTTTTCTTTATACACAACTTCTGAAGGAAAACAAAGTAGCAAGCAATCTGCTCCTTCACCTGCTATTTTCATAAAATGAAAGTCCTTTCACTAGCCAGTGTCAGTCTTTACCTGGAAACTCACTTATGAAATCATATTCTATTTGCAGATGCTCCCAAGGAATACTTGGATTTTACAGAACAGCAAACATGCATATGAGAAAAATGGATATACTTAAGGTATATAACAAAAAGAAAACCCCTTCAAATGGAAACCAGTGTCTAATTTTCTACCTCTGTGGTGTTGTTACAGCAAAAGAACATTATTTATTCTATGTTACAGTGTATCTTACTGTAAATACTTCATAAGATTTGCAGAAGTCCAGCTAAGAAGTCCAATCTTGAGGCAAAATATAAATCAGTGAAAAATACTTCTCATTTGAATTTGAACAGAATCTGTATTACTGACTCTGGTTTGCTAGAGTACAACACTGTCTATGTTACACTTTCAGAAGTGCTATTTACATTGTAACTCTAAGAGCTTCTCTGTTTTCTGCCCAGAAAATAAGTAGTCTTTCATAATTAATATAATAAAGTGTTCCAACACCACAGTAGAAATGCTACAGTTAATGGTTCTGAATAAAAGTATTGCCTCTCTATTGTTTTTGAATGCTTTTAAACAATATTAACGTGCTGGGTGAGGCCTTTTCTCAAGTTTGTTCATGATACGGATATTGTGACACGGACAAGAATTATTTGGAAAATAAAAAAAATAATCTTTTTTGTTGTTCAAAAAGTATCTTTACATAGTTTCAAAATTCTGTATCTGTTTTCACCACTTTGTTTCTAAAATGGCTTTATGCTGCTTTTTTAATTTCCATTTTAAAAAAGAGTAAGAGAGCCAGGCTCAAGGCCTCTGATATGCTAGCAAGGATGCTTCTGTAATATTTCTTAGCTGGAAATGGAGGAATTTGAAATCCATCTAATTAGGAAACTAACTAGGTGATTATTATTTAATGCAGCATATTTTGCTGGTCAGAAAAAAAACACTATCATACTTGCATGATCAAAAAGAGGACAGGTCAA
This sequence comes from Chaetura pelagica, assembly GCF_000747805.2. Lineage (NCBI taxonomy): Eukaryota > Metazoa > Chordata > Aves > Apodiformes > Apodidae > Chaetura > Chaetura pelagica. Next base: position 2,171,888 of record NW_009954194.1, on the reverse strand, counting down.
AAAAATCCCAGAACAAGAGGAAGTAATCTCATGTGCAAGACTACAGATGGCATGAAAAAAAGTAACTCTAAACATTATTGCTACCGTGTAGTGCAGCTATTCTAAACAATACATGCCAGTAGTTAATTTAGCAGTTTCATGACATACAGAACTCTGAAATATACCTGGTTTTAGATCCATTCTAGATCTAGCTCTCCATTCTAGATGCATGCCATGGCTATTCAATTCAAACATGGGTGAGAGACATCTCTCTGCTCCTGTGTGCTGCTCTCCAAGTAAGAAAACAGGCAGAGAGGCTGCAGGCTAGGCAAAGCATGGTGCAGCAAGTCCCTCCACCTACTTGCCCAAAGCCAGAATACTGAGGTATGTCCAAATATGTCATCTCTACACAGCAACAACACACAAGACCGTATTTAGCTTCTTTCTAGATATATGCCATGTGCCATTTCTTCAATAGAGAGCAACATGCAGAGTACTTTCATAAATATTTAAGTATGAATAACTTACTTTTATTCCCAACCAAGGCCATAAGTGGCTGTGTTTCTGAGTCTTCATTCACTTTTTTTACCACATTATACCAGTCTTCTAAGTTTTCAAAGCTCTGGCCGTTGGTAATATCATAAACCAAGAGAACACCCTAAATAAAAAGATGCATTTTCAATGTTACAGGTTGCAAAAATATTTGCCCATGGTAAAATTTAAATCAGTCTAAATTACTATTATCATAAAATAAAGCATTAACAAATAATGACATTGTATATTTTGAGGAATAATTAAAGGGATTATAAGATTCTGTAATAAACACATTTTGTTAACAATATTGCTCCTGCATTCCATGTTTTACAAATTGAGATGCTAACAGAACCACAAGGGTAGAAAAAAAAGGCAATTCAGTTAAAAGCACAATTAGTTATATTAGAAATATTCCAAACTGCATATGCTTTACGAAAAACCCAAGAAGCACTTCACACTAATAGTAAGATAAAAATCACACCAGACAGGGACTTTTGTTTTAGTTAATATTATTTGTAGTTTCATTGTTCTGTTTCTGGAAAAAAAAAGAAAAAAACAACAAGCAGTTCCATTGAACATTTCTGCACATCATCTCACTGTCATGTCTCTCTGCTCTCCTTTGGGCAGAAAGGCCACATCACTTCATTCACTAATGTAGAAGACAAGCAAGAAGTACCGGCAAGTTTGAAACTTCCAAAGGAGAAACCAAAAATGTGGTTATAAGTCAAAAAGAAGGGAAGCCTAAATATTTCAGAGGCTTTGTGCAAGGGTACAAGTAATAAATACTTAAAACACACATTACCAAGGATTCCTCAGAGCTAATATCCAATATTATAAAACACAGCCTATTAAGAGCCAAAATGTCCACCTTTTTCACTCCATAATTGTAGGGTCAGCTCTCACAAATCATTCTGCTCTCAGCCATTGAGTCTTCTGCTCCTGCTTTTCACTACACTCAAATAAAGTATGAGGAATAAAGCCAGAATTTACTTCTGTTGCACTTGTTCTCATGGAGTTCACATCTGGAAAAAAAAAATCCCTGCAACTGCACACTGTTCCTCACATTGCATTTCCACACACATTCTAAAAAAAAAAACACACCAAAACCAACACAATACATACAAAAATAGCTGGTTTCATGACCCACTGGCAATAAAAAAGATTTTTTCAAGTGAAGATTTCAGGCATTTGTCTGGGCCCAAGTTCACTTGATAGTTTCATAACGTGTGTCTCAGTTCACAAAACAGCACACTTATGAAACTAACTCCATGGAAGACAACAACCTGGTGGAGACTGCAAAATTATTTGAGAATAATTTAGATTATATGAGGAGAAACAATCAAAAAATAATAAGATGCAACATAGTAAGTGCCATGACAAGTTCAAAGGAAGCAATAATCAACTGCACAATCAGAAACATCTGGCTTTGTAGCAGGTTCTATACAATAGAATCAAGGAGTTACAGTAGATCATAGTTGAACATATCAAGCTTATTTCATAGCAAAAAAGGCAACTGTCACACTGGCATGAAACATTCCAGGTGAAATAATGTGTCCAGCTTTGGACATTCAGTGTTAAGAAAGGGGTAGAATATAAGAGACCAGTAACAGTATCAGCTGTTTAGAAACCATGACTGACATCAGAAGATTGAAGCCTACCTACATCTTTGGAAGAAAGAGTTCTCACAGTAGATTTACTGTGAAAAAAACAAAACAAACTAAATGAAGTTTCAATTAGAACTTACCTAACTTGTCTTTAATCTCCTTCTCCATGATCTAAAACATAGCCTCTAAAGCATATTCTCAACTGTGTTTTTTTTTAATCTTGTCAATATTTGCTACACTTAAGAAACAAACATGGCAGATACAACATCTTAGAGAAAAAAAAAAAAAAAAAACACAACCACACACCACCAAAAGCAGTATGGCATCCAGGTCAGAACAAATACTTCTTGCTTAGATTTTTTCCAACAGCGCTCTGTGAGCAGCTTAGTATGATGTAGATAATTAACGTAGAACTAGTCATAACTCCATAGCTAAAGTTTATTTCAAGTTTCTTTTATTTAACATAGAAACCCTATCACTGCTTTGACAAAAGCACATCACAAAGCACTCCATACAGTACCTGGAGTCCAGCCTGAGTAGATAGTATAGAACCTGTTATTTCCCTTTTTGCATAAGGAATTAAGGTAGAATATTAATACTGGCCTTTTTACACAAAAGTAGCACGTTTCCCTGCCATAAAAAATATTAGAAATTAATGGAAGACAACATGATAATTCTCTAGTCACCTGAAACGTGGTAAATAGACCCTGTTTGCATAATTGCCCCCTAGTAAGAGAGATATTTTGCCTACATTAGTGCATACATGAGCACTTTCTGTTTCAGCATTACATTTTCAGAAATAGTGCAGAAATTATTTGCTGGTCTCAGGAGAAATGAGGCTGCAGTACTCCTTCTACTAACAAGACAACTCATGAGGTAGCATATGCCAGCTCTTAAAGATACTTTAAATTAGATGTGTGTATAGGGGCAGTAATTGCAGCTAAGAGATGGGGACAGCTCTCAAATATTTATCACAAAAACAGCAGCAGTACTATTAGACAGCAGAACTGCTGTTATAGTAGTGTTGCAACCAGGCAATATAGTCACACTAGATAATCAACATTTAAAAGATGTCAAGTTTATGCCAAGATTTGTCACAATAAAAGAAAGCTACAGAAAATGCTAATTAAAACCGTATGTTTCCTTCTTCAGGCTTATCCTCAGCTGCCCTCACCCTTTAACTGATTTTAGTATGAATGAACTAAATTAACTTTCAAATGTTCATTAATAGTCATTTAATGTCAGATCAAAAATCTTATTTTTTCTAGCCACAGAATATTAATTTTAGCAAAGAGTAGCTTCCATTATGATATCTTGCACATCTGCAGAAATGCTATTTTTACAGGTGAAAACAGTTTACAGTCTACATATTCTTAACCACTGTTGTCTTTGCTGATACTGAGGTTATGGTCACTCAAAATATATGTGACCGAGCTGCCATAATTGAATGAGTTACTGTCTATCAGCTCAGCTGTGGGAACTGATTGCTCTTGGCCTCTCTAAATGCTGAGATACATGTGTCAATCCTCATCTGCACTGACAGAAAGCTGTTTATTAGTACCTTTCATTTATAAAGATCAAAGAGCTCTTTCCTCCCTTCACCTCCACTTGCAGGGTTCTTCTGACCCACCAGTGACATTCACCTACCAAGACAGGATGTGGCAACCATAGTGTTCTGGATGAGCATCACCAGAGAAAAAACAAGGGCAGGGAGGAAAGCAACTGCTTCAAGACAGCAGATGAACTGCAGTTTCTCCAATTGCAGCCATGCAAGTAAATGAAGTAGGTTCTCATCTTCAAATCTGGCACTCTTATTTTAAAACATGGCACAATAAATCAGGGACTTCAGTCAAAAAAAAAGACACCTTAACAGTAACTTAACCAAAAGATCTCTTATAGAAAATTGCTTCAGGTCTCATTGAAAAAGAAGGAAATATCTAGTGACAGTGTTTTCAGCAAGGTATAGATGGATGCCCCACTTGCTCCCCCAGCATCCTGATCAAATTTCAACCAAAATCAAGGGAACTGTAGACTTGCTATTAATATAAACTTTTAAGTTACTATAGATTCTCAAAACTTCCAGCTGGTCTTAGTATCTTCTAAGTAGGTCTGAATATCATACAGTTGGATTTCTGAGCAGAAAATCAGGAATTCAGCCACCTGTGTTTTCTGAATCTCACAATGATCAACCAGAGGAAGCTTACCAAGGCTATGGGTATCAACAAATACTGGATAAAAGCACTGTAGGCATGCTGCAAGATATTCTATACATGTACTTTAAATCTGAATTTAGATTTGGAGAACACATACAGATGAATGCAGTTTCTGCCACTAGTCAAGATCATCTACTCTATGTGTAAGTGTACAGCTTGCATACTTTACAAACAAGATGCTCAAAATCCCAGTTGCACCACACACACAAGTGCAACACACCATAGGTACACACACTTATTTTTCTAGCAACTTTTTCTAGAATTGTTCCAATATTTTAAAGGCTTCCTTGTACCAGTGAACCCAAAACTGAACATGGTACTCCAAATGTAGCCTCAAGAACATCAGAGAGGGCGATAGTCACTTTTCTTGATGTACCTACTTCATTCTTACTAATGCAGTCCAGACTTCAGTTAGCATTCATCATTGCAAGTGTGCACTGCTGACTCCCATTCAACTATGTTTGAGGTTTTTTTCCAGTAGGACCCTCACCCTCTTTTCTCCAAAGCCATTTTGCAGAATGACTAAGGTTGGAAGGGACGTCCAGAGGTTGTTTGGTCCTACAAACCTGTTCAAGCAGTGTCACCTAGAGCCAGCTGCCCAGGACCACATCAAGATGACTTCTGAATATCTCTGAGAATGGAGACTCCACAAAGTCTCTGGACATCCTGTGCCAGTGCTGGATCACCCTCTCAGAGAAAAAGTGTTTCCTGATGTGCAGAAAGAACTTCCCGTGTTTCAGTTTTTGCCCATTGTCTCTTGTACTGTTACTGGGCATCAGTGAAAAGAGCCTGGCCCTGTCTTCTTTACATCCACCCTTCAAGTATTTATATACATTGATAAAATTCCCGAGCCTTTTTTTTGTCCAGGTTGAGCGGTGCCAACTCTCTCATAGAGAGAATTGCCTGTCCTCATAGAAGAGATGCTCCAGTCCATTAATCAGCTTTATGGCCTTCACTGGACACTCTCCAGTTGATTCTTCAACAATTAATTCCCACCCTGCATAAGGTCCTTCTGTCCCAGGTGCAGGACTTTGCATTTGTCTTCAGTGAACTTCACAAGAATTTTGCTCATCCTTATTTCTCTCAAAAGCACCCCCACCCTCCAGTATATTGACCATTCCTTCACAATTTGGTGTAATTCGCAAACTTAAAATGTTTTGTTCCACCGATTAATAACAGGCATGACCCCAGTACCAACCCCCAAGGAATATGAGAACTTCCCAGAGAAGATGTGAATGTCTCTGGAAGTATACAAGGCCAACCTGGGCAGGACTTTGAGCAACATGGGCCAGTGGCAGTTGTTCCCACCCAGGCAGACAGGGTTTGGAACTAGATGATCTTTAATGTCCCTTCACCCAAATCACTCTATGATTCAATTCTATAACTTATAACCAGGCACCAGTAAGAGACTGTGTGGACCATCTCCCTTTAACTCCAACTGTCCATTTGCTTTTTCTGTTGCCTTATGGTTCACCCATCAAGTCTGTAGCTCTACATTTTGCCTGTAACAATATTATAGGAAGTTATCTCAAAGGCCCAACTGAAGACAAGGTAAATGATATCCACTGCTCTCCTCTCCACAGAGGCTATCCTCTAACCACAGAAGGCAATCAAGTTGGTTGAGCACAATTTACCCTTGTTAATTCCATGTTTGCTCTTCTCAGTTACTTTCTTGCTGCTTTTCTGTGCATTCACGAGAATTTTGAAGTACTTAAAAGGATTTCTCTTTCTAAATAATCCTATTTGTTCTACTTTATCTTCTCTTCTTCTTCTACAAAGCTACAGATGATTCAACACAAAATAAGCTTCTGCCTAGAAATACAATGAAAGCACTGCCTTTCCAAATTATTCGTGGTGTTTCAAGAACAGATGAAAATAAAGATCATTTTATCCTTCTTTAACAGGTGCTGTTACAAAGCTAATACAAAAGTATATTAGTTACAAGTCAGCTTTGATAATAAGAAGCTTATTACAGATATTAGCACCACATGCCAACAATGGTACAGAGAACAGCCATTAGTTCATAAAAAAATTTGAGTTACAATGAGGGTTGGGGAGGATTGAATGGGATGAGACTGGATGTAGGGTTTTTTGTTAATGTGCACAGAAAGACTAAAAATTTAACTTCTTTAACTTTAGCATACTGCTATCCACTTTTTCACTACTTTGGGACACTGGTATTAGCTTTTTGACTTGCTCTTGCTGATAAGAAACTCCTACGTTTATAACCAAATTCAATACAGAAAAAAAAAAAAACAGTTATAACCTTTTATTTCCTTCATTGAGTTTACTTTGAGCATATGGCAACAATTTGTGATTAATCACATTCCCTCTGTCATGGAAGTCACTTTCTCCTGTTGTTCAGCAGATCTTTCAGCAAAAAAATGTAATTAAAAAATAATACTATAAAACACATGCAACAACTAATAATGTTTTTTATATTTTTGAAAGTGGCAAAAGGTTAAATTGACAAATTTGTCTTTATCTTATTAACTAATAAACCCTAATCTCTTTATTAGCCATTCCTGTGCTGCACTTAATTAATACTAAGTTTCTGTCCAACAGAAGTTTTAGGATTCCATTTTTACATTGCTTAAAGTATTGATGGAAACATAGGTGCATTTGTTTTCTTCTGAGATAAATAAAACCTTGCATAATAAAATGTTATGCCTATTTTTCTTATTACAAACTCCATACTAAATAACAGAATACATTTTAGGATCACTCACGTTAAAGAAGTTTGGCATGTAGTACATCCTGCTAAATCATCTCATAACTCAAGATTCTATTAAAATATTTAGCTCTTACTTAATCCTACCATTCACTCTAACTTGCGTAGTTAACCTCCAGATAAAATTAATTTTCGTTGGATAAGAGTTCTGCAAAAATATTTAGCTACCTAGTTGCCTTCTTTTGTTTGCCCTCTTATAACCCCAGTTGCATGCATGAGTTTAATGGTACAGGATTGCTCTTAATTTCCTCCTTCAACTTTTTTCCCCAGGAGGCATCTGTTCTAAAAGCAGCCACTATATCTACCATGTGGATATCCACATAGCTTTTACATTTACTATGATTGCTTTTCTTAACTTGAGATACAAAGCCTGGAAACATACATCTGTTCTTGAGAATTACTCAGATCTACAAATGCACACCCTTGCTTTATTTTTTAAGTCAGCTCAAAAAAATTAACTACAAACCAAAGGTAGACTTGTATATTAATATCAATTAGGCTGAGAGCCAACATTTTCCAGATATACAAAATAACAATTAGTAAGATATATGCAATTTTAAGAGCAAAGTTTCAGTGAATTTTACGTAATTACTATCAATAAAATTATCATAATTTATACTGTACCTGAGCTCCATAAATATATTTATCCAGCATTTTGCCTCCTATTGTTTGCCCCCCTACATCCCACACTTGAAGAGTAACATTCAAATTTCCTGAAAAAGAAAATTATACAGATATTGTATATCCTGGAAAACTTCAATACAAATAAAATTACAGGTATATTAGCACAGCAGTTAACAGAGTTCTAGCATACCAAGAGCAATAGCTTTTTACAAATATACAATAAATAGTGACTAAACTTCAACAGAAAGATGGCTCTATCATTTGGAAAAAAGTAACTTGTGCCCAGGCGAGTCAACAAGATGCAGTAAAGCTATAGTTAGTTATTAACATACTTAATATGAACAAAAAAGAAATGGAACTGCAGAAAGTATAACATTCCTGACTAGAAATAATATAACATACTTCACTGAAAAAACACATAAAACTTTACAGAGAAAGTTCTATAGCACAGTACTTGGAACTGAAAAGTAACAATTAATTCCAACTTAACCACACTACTTCATGCTCTATGTCCCTTCTTCTCTGCCCCCTCCAAATTTTCTTTACAAATCTAGAAGCAAGGAGATCTGCACAGTAACTGCATTTTGGTAGTGATGCCCTTAGTACTATAAAGAATTATAAAGCTGATGGATTAAAAAACGGAAATACTGACACACATCTAAGTTGCGAATGCAAGCTATGATTGTTTCCTCCACCCACTATCCCAAAGCAGACAACTAAATTGGACACAATTTACTAAATTTTATCTTTGAAGAATCTACACCAATAACAGATCTTCCTTTCTATCCTAAACAGCCTTTAATCTATGCTGAAACTGTTAAGATATTTTTGAAAGCAAAGTAACAAAAAAAATCTGTGTAAAACCAGAATATTTGATATCCTACAAGTCATACATAACTGAGAAACCCACAGACTAAACATACACACAGCAGTGTATGTCACCACATGCATACAAACATATTAATGTATCATTTGGGTCACTTTGCACGGTGAGAACCATTTTCAAAACAGTTTTGATCACCAAACTCTAATACAGTAAATAAAGTATGAATATTTTTCTAACCTACATGCAACTTACATGACTTATATGTTAATAACAATTCTGCATACCCACAAATAGTCATAACTGTCTATTAATTTTACTCCTAGATTTAAAAAAAAATTGCAACAAATTCCACAACAATTGACAGTGAAGTAAAAAAGTACACAATATTTTTGGCTGCTAAAATACACTCTTAAATCAAATACTTTATGTTATTTACAAGCTTATTTTACACAATGTGATCTATTCAGTTATCAGTTATAACACACTCAAACTAGTAATGCAAGTGAGTGTGCTCCATAGAACTATATCCCAACACTCAGTGAATATAAACAGCAAATTAGAACTATATAGCTGAATACATGCCACTTGTGGTACTAAATATACCACATCATATTTTATGATGTATCTTGCTTTAATCTGGTTAAATGTACAGATTTCCCAAAGTGCTGCTCTGGTCTCAAACATACAGAGATGAATGTGAGACAAACTATTCATAGCACTTTCAAGCTACGCAGATTTTTATCTAATACTAAGATTAAGAATTTCAACATGAAGCTTAGTAAATACATCATAAACACTCCAGTTCAATAAAGGCAACTTTTCATAAGATAAAAAGTTTATCTGCTTTTACAGTGCACGTACTATATATTAATGAATTATTTTTGGAGCTTAGAACATAAGTGACTACAAACAATGCAGGAAAATCTTCCATAAAGCATCTGGCTTGGATGAACTGGTGAATCCATAATCTGAAATGACTATGCATCCCCAGTAGGTATATAAAATAAACAAGCTCAAAAGCTCATGATGTTGCAGTGCTCTAGCCCTCCCCTGGTTGTATGCATTCTACTGGAAATTTACCATGCCTTTCATGCCAGCTATTTGGAAAAAAAAAAAACAAAACACGACCTTCTAAATATTATCACTTTCAAACCTTTGAATTTTCAGATGCTTAATACTGTGTTCAAATGCTTTAAAAAGTCTCTACGTTCATTTTTCCTAGGAGTAGGAATCATGCACAACACACAAGGCTTGGTATCTGAATGACTGAAATCATCTGAGAAACTTCAATGCAGGAAGCTTAAATGGTCTAACAGTGACTGTCCAACTTAAAAAATCTACTATTATGAATTACTTAGTCTCCACTAACAAAAGAAAAAAGAAACTTGGGGAAAAAAGTTGGAATGTTAATTTAAGGTGAAGCAATTCTTAATTAAGACTTCAATAACTACTGAAATTCATGCAGACCACTACAAAATGCCTCATTTTCGCTTCGTTTTCAATTAGGTCATGTAATATTTGCTTTGTGCTCAGATTTATTTTGTGGGAGAAGGAAGAATGTTAGAATTATTATGACAGAAGAAAAAACTCCAGACAATTTGCCTAGCAAATTCTTAAAATTATGAGCTGTGATAGTAGCACATGAAGTTTTCTGCAGAGAGTTTGAAATCTTCTATATTTTTCATAGATTTAAGAGGCACATACAAACTGGAGAAAGACAACAAAATAAAAAGAAGCCACAAATAATAAGGCAGTCCTTAGAAACAAGGTTAATATATGAATAAAAATAACTGAAGGACCCCATAAAAATAGTATGCAATACACAGAACTGCTTTACTCTGTAGAAAACACAAGTGTGGAGTTAAAAAAACAGCTAACACAGTGCAAGTATCTAGATTGCTTCTGCTATACACTGAAGCCACTGGGCTGATTCAGTAGTGATCCTGCAGAAGCACACTTGGTGCATTGGTTAACCTTACTTAAAGTGCTTCAACCAAGACAGGATTAAAAACATGAGTCTGTCACTTTTTGCACTGATGACTTTAAAAAAAAGTCTTTTAACAGAAGAATCCTGTTTACTGGACTGCACCCACAACCCCTTCTAAAAGTATTCACCTATGGCTCTTAAGAATCTCTATCAGCAGACCCTCTGGCTAACAGATACACTATTTAACCATCAGAGTCCACATCATGGTTGCATCCAGACTATACAAGATACTGCATCAATAAATATACTGAAATTGCTTTGCATTTGAAAAAATATCTCTAACAAACTGCATTAAGAGAATGTCAAGTCATTCAAAATTAATCAAAAGATTTACTATTTGTATTAAACCACATTGTTATACCATATAAAAGATTTATTTATTTCATGGCAAACCTGCATTAGTTACTAAAACTAGACATAAAAACACCTTTTATTTTAAAGAAGCCAAAACCCCCAGTAAAACAGTAGTTTACTTTACAAGCTAAAATGCATTTCTAATGTGACCTAATGTAAAGTTCTGTGCAATTCTGGAAATCAGTAATTTTAACTTCTGAAATCTTTGCTTACGTTTTAAGAAGGAAAACAAAGTCAAATACTGAACTATAGTTATTCATCAATCCTCCTACTAAATAAGAGAAATTGAGGCTTTTTTCCTAAGCATATACACTTTATCATTTCTGTGCAGCAGTATGAATTAACTTTTCAGGTTAACATAGCAGCTCTGCAAACCCAGAACTAATCAAGAAATTAGAAAAAAACAGTTATTTAAATAATGTTTCCCATTCTAGTATTTAGAAATTTTACCTCCCTCCCTGTTCTTCTTCCTTCCCTCTCCCACCCCACGACCAGTTCACCTTACCCACAAAACATATAAATCCATATAGCACATATATATATGCATAGGCAAAAACAGAATGACAAATTACAGAGAAATGCTTCTTCCTGAATATGAATATATTCCACAAATGTTACTATTCTGTTAGTGACAAATGAGGAAATTAGATATACAGACTTTGTTTCTGGTTTGGTGCTATTTTAACCTACATTCTGATTTTATTACAAAATAAACTAGAAGTAAAATATGAATGAATGAATAGTTGATAATTTTCCAACTTTTCCACTCAACAAGGATATTTAGAACCCCAGTCATGTACTAATACCTTCTGCATGCTTAACAACTGGAAAAAAAACTTGCAAAATACAAGTTCTCAGCATGCACACTGCATGATTTGTGTACACATTCCACTTGCAAGCATTGCTGTAAAATATTATGCACACTGGTATTTTTAGAGGCATGAACAGGACAATAAAAAAATTATTCTCTTGATTTTATGGAGAAATAAGCACTAACATTTGGTACTTTATCACTCAGCAGACACTAAAATAAAGTACAGCAAAATGGTCAAACCAAAATACTGAATGCAGGAATAGTCTGAAAAGATTATTCTGTTTCACTTAAAAAAATACAGAAACATATTAAAGAAATTATTTGCAATATAATTTAAAAAAAATAAGTTAAGAGAACTGTACATACTCTCTTATAACGTCAGATTATAGCCAAAATGCTTAATTTCTCGGTTTGCTTCCTTCCCTCTTTGTCACACGGAAAAAAGGCAGAACTACAGAATTTGCAACAACTTTGCCAAATCTCACTACAACTTTTCATAATTACATATACTTTTTCTAACTTCTCCTGATTTCTGAAACCAGACAAAAATGCATTTAATTAAATATTTTCATACTTGGAAATGGAGCAACCGCAAGTCAATGAAAATATTTATTTCAAACCCCCAATGGTTCGGAAACAAACTTCTACCAGGAGCAATTCTTTTTTTCATTATTTCTTTGCATTTTCCATGCAGTGTGCTGCAACTGGCATCTAAATAGCTTCTTTGCCATCGTGAAGTGAAACATCTTGAATGCTCAAACTGTATTTTTATGAGTGCCGAGGGACCCTAAATTTTAGTGGTCTATTAAATGCCAGCAATTTCATGCTGCCTTGCATAAAACAGCATTCACATATTAGAGCACTGCAATTCCATAGCTGCATTATGCTTCTTTCACACAACTCAAATACAAGTTGTATATTTCATGTTTTAAAAAAAAGTTTCTTTCAAAACACATGTATGTTTCCAAATAATATATTTAACATTTCATTTCATTGTTGTATGTTACACTATCCACATAGTCAGTGAGTACACTCAAGTAGAGATAAACAGAAATCATGAACATTGATAGCATTCCTTTAATTTGAATTGTGTTTTACTTAAAGAGCTAAGTTGCAAATGCACAACCCTTAGTCACCTGGCAAGAACATGCTAACAGAATTTTCTCTGAATAACCTAATTTACTTTGCCATAAAAGGGACTGTACTAAGCTTATTTAGCATACATTACTTTGAAGAATCTGCTTCTGCAAGTCTTACTGCTGCCCAGCCTCTCATGGTTCATTCCAATTCCCTTACCTGGCAAAAGTATCCTTTTCAAGAAGAAGTCCAGTCCTATGGTTTGTTTGTACTGTTTTCCAAAACTCTCTTGGGCAAAACGTGTGGCTAAGGATGTCTAAAACAGAACAATAGCAAATTAAGTTGTCATTTTACACAGCAATGTTAAACCAGAAATATGAAATACAGTTCTGCAATTTTAAGTCAAAGCATGCTGGCAGTGTTCATGGATCTGGATTGACAAGCATTCCAGACAACTTCAACATAAAACAGGAGGCGGCAAATGCTACTAATTTATGCAAGAAGCCAGGCGCATAGTTCCTTTGCATGTCAAAGATTCTGCGATACTCATATTACAAAATATTACACAGATTTGAATGAGGTATCGTTAGTACACTCAAATTGACACTAATCTAAGTGACACTAACCATAACTGAAGAGCTTATTATTTTTTAAAATAATTCCTTTCCAAAATAAGAGTCCTTCCCTGATGCAGAAAACCATGATCCTAGAACAACCTTCTGGAAGGGAACTGAGATCTGCACCATGCAACTCCCACAGGGCTCATAAGTGTCGCAGGATTCCTGACAGTATGTATCAAAGTTTCAGGATCAGGGATTATATTAATTCAAAGACAGGTACGTGTACGTGTACTCTTGTACACATTACTCTTGTTAAGAATGCAGTTTTGCAGAATCAATCATTCAAGTAGAACTTCCGAAACTTATTTCTTCAATTGACATTTTGTGGATCTATGAAAGTAGACCAACACACTGGTGACCTAATAATCAGCTTGTGCTACATAGTGCTAGAAGTTGACCAACATAAAGCAGTTAACCAACATAAAGTAATTAAGTGAGGCATTTATATTCTTTCACTACCATTATAAGTTCTTCACGAGAGGTAGAAGTAAAAAGGAAAAAAAGTACAATTAAAAAGAATACAAAAGTTTGCATTGTGGAAAAAATTTAAATACTATATTAAAAATTAATGTGACATAGATTAAATACATCCTACATTAAATTAGTGGCATACACTTAAACTCTTGTTGACATGACATGAAAATATAAAAACAAAGTAATTGCAGAAAAAAAAAAAAGAAACAGATCTTTACATATAGGAGGGGAAGCCAAACAACCTCACAAATCCCTTCCACTGTCTGAGAAAACTGGAAATGAGGAAGAAGGAAATGTTTTTGCCAGCCTTCTGTTAATCAAGACCTAAAGAGATGAGTCACACCAATTGTTATTAAAAATTGCTGTTAGAGCACATTTAGTGAAAAACACAATGGCAAAATAACACCAATAGTTCTGAAAAATGAAAATAGTCAAGTTCTATTAATAGAACAGTTATAACCAAGATCTAAATTTTGCTATAACATCAAATCTACACAGGAAGAAAACGTAACTTAGAAAACATAATCACCAGAGCTTCAGCATTAAAGCTCTAGTATGAAAAGGCAAACATTTATTCAACTATTAAATTACCAGTGAAGTAAATAACACATGATTTACGGTTTTCTTGTTTCTATATCACATTGATATTCCTATCACTTTCTCATATATATATATATATATATCAAATTGTATTTTGATATGAGAAGGTATGTTTAGGAAGTAATTCAAAAAATCAACTAGAGACTATGGCAACATAGTTTATTCACTGAACTGAAGCCTTGAGAGGCTAAAAGACAAGCAAATGGGGGAAAAAGCAAGTAAACTAGAAATAGCATTGAGTATGCTTACATATTTGTATCACTGTGGAAAGGGTGAAGACCACAGACAATTAATCTTGAGAAGATTCTTCTGTCTACAGCTATGTGACAGTAATACTAATAACATGCACAAAATAAAATTCAGTACAGATTAGGACTGTTGTACTAAAAAAAAATCAGTAGAACCAATTATTTTAATCACAATAGCTAGCATGTTGAGTTTAAAAAGACATTAATTTTAATCTGTCATGAACTTACAAAACTTCTCAGGAATACACCATGCAGTCTTCTGAAATTTTCTTTTACAAAAAAGTAACCAATACCTAGAGTACAGATTAAAATATCATCTGATTACATCATATTATTCTGTATTCTCTAACATGCTAATTTAGATCCCCATTAAATAAGCAACCACCCCCTTGTTTAAAGGACTCAGTAAAGACTAGCTTTATCACTCTGTAACAATCAATATTCCCTGAAGACTTCTAGGGTTGTTAGTAGAAATAAACAACATACATTCAATTAACAGCCAACCAATAAGAGCAGCAAACAATCAACAGCATGAAATAGTTCTCCTCAACAGTTTTCTTCTACTGCGCTCTTGAATGCAAAGGAATTTACAGAAGAAAATCATTGACTAACTCCTTTTAAAAATTTTTTTCTAATAAATGTTAGAACTCAAGGGAAGGGTTGGATTACCAGACTAGAGGTCCCTGTTTATTCATAGAAAACACTCTTATCCACAAAATACTAAGAACAACAGTTCAAATTTCTCCACAACAGTCAACAGAAAAGTTATGTCAATGCATATTCAAGTACCTCAAGTACCAAATACTCCCTTCAATCCTAGAATCGTTTTCTGCCATGCTTCTCATAAAATATTCTGCATTACAGTTTTGCCTGTAAGGATATGCTGAGTCCAATCTACGTAAAAGATAAGTGAAGTTCAGTAGAACTGTAGCTGTCACAACAAATAACTGATAAATTACTCTTTTTTAAAAAATATTATGGCCCATTCATGAAATTTCAGTCATTAATCTGGAGATTAGGGGCTAGTATGATATAAGGAAGGCCCTGTTCCTTCATATCCCTACTAAGACAACCAGGACACCAACTTTCACAGCAGACTTTCCATTAGACCCAGTCTGGCAGGTTCACATATTTTTCTTAAATACTTAAAAGAAAACATTTATATCATAGATTCATAGAATAGTTTGGCTTGGAAGGGACTTTAAATATCATTTAGTCCCAATCCCTCTACATGAGCAGGGACACGTTCCACTAGATCAGGTTGCTCAAAGCCCTACCCAACCTGGCCTTGAAAACTTCCAGGGAGGTGGCACCCACAGCATCCCTGGGTAACCTATTCCAGTGTTTTACCACTCTCAGAAACATATGCTGTTCCGAAGAGCAATACGCTATTGATGGTTGGTGTTACAAACCCCCTCCTTCAGATTAAAAAAAAGTATTTGGGTACTAACATACAGCAATCAAGACAGCAGTAAAACATAATACATAAAAATTATGGTATTCTAAGTGCAAAATACAATGGGATATTTGGGAAGGTTTGGAAGCCAACAAATATGCAAATCAACCTCAAAGCCTCAAAGGTGAGGCAAGACTTGCTCTATTTTTTTGCTTCTATTTTTCAATGTCAATAACTCACCGTATAAACTGTTGACAAGCTGTTCCTAAACACCTACATAGTGAGTATACAGAACAAAAAATAAAATCAAACAATATTTATGAAATAGTAGTAGACAAGTCAAACAGAACAAGCAATGATAGCCAGCTCTGACTGACACTGACTACTTACCAGGACAACATGGAAACTTAGAGAAAACCCTGCCTTATGTTAATTCTTTGAGTAAAACCATGCAGAAGGAAACTTTCAGAAAGCGATGTCATGGTACTATAGCTGTAAGAAAAACTAAAATCAAAATTGAATGGGATGCAAACATACAGTTCTGAAGCCATGAATTTCTATTCATGTACCAACTTTACCAGCCAACTGAGAATCTACTTCCCAAAAAGGAACATGTATCTATCCCTTTCCTCACTCACTTCTAGAACATCAATGCTGTTCTCCAAGCACAGCAACATTTTCCCCTCAGTCATGTCTACCCCTACCAGCAAGGATTTTGAAACAGATAAAATGAAGAGACCCATCAGGCTAAATAACAAAATGTTTTAACTAGCATAAAACCATGTACTGTCCAACACAAGAGAATGTGTCACTGAGACCAGTCTAACTTAAGGGGGGTGAAGTATTTTGTAAACAAAGGAAGTAGTTCTGTCATCTGAAGATGGTGTCCTTCCACCCCACTCCTAATCACTGATGAAATTTTGTTCCCTGCAAACAGAAAAAAATTACCAAGACTTTTGGACGTTAGACATGTGTCTATGAAGCTAGACCAGCCTGCGCAGGACACCTGATGAAGTTTTCCATCTGCAAGACTAAACAGTGACAATGTTTTTGTCAATTCTGTTGAAGTTTTTGAGCCCATGTGTAACAGCAAGATCCAGAATTGGTGAAATGCTTAAAAACCTGGCATCCTAAAAAAGCCTAAAGCAAGCAGGACACCACTCTGTATTCCAGTCTATATTCTGGCTCCTGCAAGTTCCCACACCAGGTTGAAAATTCACTCTTTAGTTTTCAACATCCATTGTTAAGAGAAGGAAAAGGTAGGATGTTTCTGATACCATACTTGAGCCCCAGCTGCAATAGATAGCAGAAAGACAGAACTGCGCTTGCTTTGTGCCCACCACACGCCTATATTTCAGGACCTTCCATCCCATTAATAGCTCCAAGATTGTTTCCAGGAGCCCAAAACCTTTTTCACCAGCAGGAAATCAGAATTAGTTCTACCTCAAATCAGCAACATTATACACTCTAATGTTAAGCTAATCTGTGCATAGCAGGAGTAGAAATACCTGGATCATCATACTGTTTTTTTTCAACTCATATGATTATTGCTAGCTTATTTTAATGGAAAATCATTTTGGCTTGGGAAAAAGTGGGTTAACTTAAAACCTAGATGCAAGAGGCTGTGTTCCTCCTGTAATTCAAATCAAGAGCCAAATGCTATTAATAATTGCTGTTTCTTTTCATCTCACATTGTCCCCACTTCCGATCTCTTTTCAGATTGTTTTCCTAGTTTGTGTAGTTCATTAAAGTAATTCTCTATTATTACCTTCATACTAATAATCTTGTCTTCCTGAATTTTTCTACAATATATCTTTCCTTATCATCTCCATTTTATTCTAATACTTCTTCAGAGTCTACTCATCTTACTCCTCTCGTTCCTTTCTACCTTTTTACTCCACAAAACAAATGAATAGAAGTACAACATCCCTCCCCAATCTCATGGATAGAACAATTCCAAGCTACTGGAAACACAAACATCACCCTCAGCTTGAACTGACATTAATTTGTTTTTAAAATGCTACCAACCCTTGCACAAAACCTGAATCACACTGCTTCTAAACAAGGGGTGAGGAAAAATAAAAGTTTTCACCTTTAGACAGCTGATTCACAAAGACTTTTTTTTTTCCCCTGCCTTAGAGAACTGATGACCAGACAGTCCCAGATGGCAAAGAGGAAGGATTTTTTTAATATTTTTTTTTGGCAGAGGGAGAAGCAGTAGAGAGAACTCAAATGCAAATATCTCACACTAAACACAAAATGCAGTATTTAAAAAAATATATTCCATTATTTCCTACACTCCTTCTGTCCAATGATCCCAGTGACAGAGGAAGAGAAAATCCAACCTCTTGCACAGTAAATGAGAGGCTAAGTATGCATGTGCATAAAGACCAGCTGTGAACCAGATGTGAGAGGAAGGCTATTTAGAGTTGAAAACATGTAGACATACACATTTCAACAAGTAAGCAGAACGAGTAGCAAACAAAAGAGAGGAACCTCAACGATTTAGTCTTCTGAGGTGCTTGAAATAGCACTAGGTACATTTTATCCTTCCATTCCATGACCAAATCACTAGTTTATTTTTACAAGATTTTACAATAAATCTATTATTGCAAGTGTTTGCTGCTAGGCCATCAGGATGGCTGGAAGAAGCCTCTATTACAGCATCATCTAGGGGGGATAGAAGGAAAAGCAGCCCACCATAGCATAGCTGCTGCTCATGCAAAATAAACCACACCTGAAGCACAGGATTCCTAGAGCCAGCAGGAGATTCAGTGAGTGGCAGCTCCCATGTGAGAGGCAGGAAAACCAGCAGGGATATACATCAAAACTCAAGAACGCTTGAAAATCCATGTTTGGCAAGAGGTCTTGCCACAAGGTGCTGAACAGCAGTAGTGAAAGGATTCCTCAGTTTGAATGGAAAACTCCTGGGGAAAGCTACCAGAGAAACAGCACTTCAGCTGTCAATCCTGTGCATTTATGATGCTCTCATCACATAGTCACTTGGAATTGCCCATCTACTGAATCAGATGAACACAACACCACATGAGACTGAGATTTGAATCACTAGAGACAAAATACATTTTGTTTCTTCACAGAGCTTTGCATAAATGAGTAAAACCATGTATGTACTTTCACTTAGAAGTTTTTTTTTTAATGGCAGGCAGCTCATTTAAACCACCTCCAAGAATATTCTACTTTTTATCTGAACTGTGAGGCAGGCAGATATTCTGCCTCTCCCTATTTTCAAGTTAATGATAGAAGAAAAACTGTACTCTTCAAATATACCATAAAATTACTATTTTAGCATGGATCTCAGAAAAGGATTCAGGCTACATATTGCAACAGGTATGTTCACAGGTGTAAGTTAAGATCAGTGACTATTGCCACGGGTGAGAAAGCATCTTTTGCCTTCTTTGGTCTGAATATTGCAAAGTTTCTCTTTTAAAAAGACAAGCATAGCTTGCCTACAAACAAACAGTTTTTTAAAATGGCAGTTAATTATGTTGATTATAGAAAGAAAATAAAAACCACGTAAAAAGCCACAAACAAAACCTAAACGGAGCCAGAAGCACGTTTCCAAACTCTGGAACAGATGCAAACCGTTCAGGTGTTTATCAGCTCCGAAGCCGAAATGAAGAGACCCTGCACCCCCCTCCCCCCCTCACCAGACCACCCTGCTCGTCGTTGAGGCGGGAACCGGGGACCCCCGCCCCGGGCACTGCCCGCCCCCGGGACACCGCGGGGGCGGCCCCGCAGCCCCCCC
>NW_009954194.1:2149762-2150057 GCF_000747805.2 Chaetura pelagica | reverse complement strand
CGAACACCGCGGGGCTGTCCCAGCAGCTCCCGCAGAACAGCGCCCGTCCCCGGGGTGCGGTGGGAAACGCCACACCAGGCATCGCCCCAGGAATTCCGATACCAGCAGCTCCTTTTATTGAGGGTCAAGAACAGTGGACTGAAGTCCCACGCGCCCGTTGGTTCACCCGGCCCCTTCGGGTGCCGCAAGGGTACGGAACCCACGTTAGAAGGTTCCCTGCCGAGCGCGACGAGGACATGAGCGGCCGCGGAACGAAGCTCCCCGGGGACCCGGGACCGGCAGGAGAGGGAGCAGC
>NW_009954194.1:2134403-2149109 GCF_000747805.2 Chaetura pelagica | reverse complement strand
GGCCTGCTGGGCGGGGCCGGGCCTGCTGGGCGGGGCCGGGCCTGCTGGGCGGGGCCGGGCCTGCTGGGCGGGGCTGGGCTCGGGCCTCCGGGAGGGCGGCTGGGAAACTGGGGAGGGGGATAAAAGCTGGGTGATCTCGGAGAGGTCCCCTTTGGGAGGAGGCCCCGCGGCCTCACAGCCGTGATCTGCTGGACCCAGCGGGCTGTGTTTTCACTCCAGCAATTCCAGGTCCCTTTCTCAGCTGGGATTCTGCGCAGCGACAAGATGTTTTTATATTGTTAACCACGCTGGCACAGAGAGCAAGCACAGCACTGAGACCCACGCTGCGTCCAGCCACATGGCCCCGCACTGAGAGCCCTGCCTGACATGCCCCTAAACCCGCCAGACGGGGACACTGCCATTTCCTTAGGTGATCTGCTTTCCTATCCATATAGGCAACTAGTAATAAAACCTGTCTGCGTAGCCCCAAGTGACTTGTAAACCATTATTTGTTATGCACAGTTTATAATTCCACTTTTGCAGCAGTCTTTCACATACCTAGCAACAGTTAGCATGTCTTCAATCTGGCTTCTTTTCTGTAGACTAAACAACTCCTCTTCGTTTCCCTTTCTAGACTTCTGATTGTTCCTGTTGCTTTCCTTTGGCCCCTCTCCACTTCCTTGGAGAGGTGTGCCAGAACTGGGATACAGTGCTTTGGTTGAGGCCTTAGGAGTACTGGGTAGAGCTGACATATGGCCTGCTGGGCGGGGCCGGGCCTGCTGGGCGGGGCCGGGCCTGCTGGGCGGGGCCGGGCCTGCTGGGCGGGGCTGGGCTCGGGCCTCCGGGAGGGCGGCTGGGAAACTGGGGAGGGGGATAAAAGCTGGGTGATCTCGGAGAGGTCCCCTTTGGGAGGAGGCCCCGCGGCCTCACAGCCGTGATCTGCTGGACCCAGCGGGCTGTGTTTTCACTCCAGCAATTCCAGGTCCCTTTCTCAGCTGGGATTCTGCGCAGAGACAAGATGTTTTTATATTGTTAACCACGCTGGCACAGAGAGCAAGCACAGCACTGAGACCCACGCTGCGTCCAGCCACATGGCCCCGCACTGAGAGCCCTGCCTGACATGCCCCTAAACCCGCCAGACGGGGACACTGCCATTTCCTTAGGTGATCTGCTTTCCTATCCATATAGGCAACTAGTAATAAAACCTGTCTGCGTAGCCCCAAGTGACTTGTAAACCATTATTTGTTATGCACAGTTTATAATTCCACTTTTGCAGCAGTCTTTCACATACCTAGCAACAGTTAGCATGTCTTCAATCTGGCTTCTTTTCTGTAGACTAAACAACTCCTCTTCGTTTCCCTTTCTAGACTTCTGATTGTTCCTGTTGCTTTCCTTTGGCCCCTCTCCACTTCCTTGGAGAGGTGTGCCAGAACTGGGATACAGTGCTTTGGTTGAGGCCTTAGGAGTACTGGGTAGAGCTGACATATTCATGTGTCTTGCGTATGAAACTTGTTTATATATCCCAGTATGATGTTTGCTTTCCTCACGGTATGACATTGCTGACTCATTCTGTTTCTGATTTACTAAAATAAAAACACCTGGATCCTATTCTGCTATCAGAACTTAATATACTTTTTGGTTTTATTCCTGTTTAGTGCTTTCTGCCTGTCCCCATTGGATTTCATCCTATATTTCAGGCTACTTGAACAATTTGTCAATATTATTTCGTATATAATTCTGTTCTCAATAATGCATGCTATCCCTTCTAACTTGTTGTATCTGCAACTTTAAGAGTCATGTTCTCTATTACAAAGTCATTATGGTGTTTAAGGCCAGGTTGGATGAGGCTTTGTGCAACCTGGTCTAGTGGGAGGTGTCCCTGCTCATAGCAGGGAGGTTGGAACCTGATGATCTTTAAGTTCCCTTCCAACCATAACCATTCTATGATCCCATCATTAATAAAGATATCCAAAAGTACCAGATCTCTACAAACCTTGCTTCCAATATCGCCAGTGGTAACAATTATTTGGGCAAAGTTTTTGCTAGAACTTGAGCAAGAGGCAAGCTAAAGCTGTTTAAAATATAGACGTACTTTAATAAATTCAATATAAAGCTCAGAATTTTTAGAACAACTTGTGTAATGTCTGAATAGAAATAATTTATGTTTCAGTCTCTTCAAGGTTTTATTTTTGAAATGTATGTCAGAAATTTCCAATATTAAAATTAACACCGTTTTACTCAATCCTCAGCACGATCAAGAGGATTCCTTATTACTCATGTATTGAAGTGTTCACAGAATTGAGGCCAAATGCTTTCCCAATGACATTTTGGAAAAGAAAAAAGAAAAAAAAAGAAAAAAGAAAAAAAAAAAAAAAGGGGGGGGAGTGTTGGTGGAAGCTGAAAATATCGTAATTTCTAATGGAAAACCAGACACACATCTTTGTCACTTTCATCATACTTCAAAATAAATTTAATGTGTTACTCATCAACTATTTTTCACTTCATCTTTTAGCCTAATTATACTGCAAGTTCTCTTCAGCAAGATCAGCATCAGGGCTCAGCTGAACAGCATTTTTTGGAAGGAGAAGCAACAGGGACAAACGTGGAATTTCCCTTTGTGATTTGACATACTGAACGGTTGTACAATTGGCATGGGACATTTAAAAAGCTCCACACCTCACATCAGGGCAGATACACGATTGATAAACCACTGTTGATGGACTGGTCATATTCCTGCCAATTCTGCCTTAATCACATTAAGAAAGAATGTAAAAGATTAATTCAAATCTTCCTGGTGCTTTGGGGAGAAGCAGCCTCTGCTAAGCTCCCAAGATGAGAATTGGGCAGGTTTAGGCTGCATGTACAAAAGGAGATTAATCAGAGAGAAAGGTGTTCCAGGTCCCCAGGCTACATGTATTGTCATTTGAAATACGACAGAGAGATGTGTGTGTTATAATACACTTCCCCAAACTTAATTTTCTTCTTAGATGATATTAATTTTTCTTCCACAAACCACCTGAGCTTATTAAAAATTATTGTCGTCATCTAAATGTGTCAACATTCTAGAAAGAACAGTTCCTCTTCAATATGGCATCAGTAGGCTTAAAGAATTACTAAAGAGTAATTTTGGAACTGGAAATAGTACTTGGTATGGCTAAACAGGAATGTTTGCTGTTGACTACCATGAAAGATGAATGGAAACTACCCCAGGAGATAGCACAGTAATGTAAAATCAGACAACTCAACCCCCAAAAATCTCCTTGCAGTTCTTAAGGTGTATGTCCCCTACTCCCTCCTGGTCACATTTCTTGGTGTGACCCATTGCTTTATTTCTGCTGCTGTCTTGAACTGGTAATCAGAGATACTTTTTTTTTTTCCTCCCACCATTTTATTCCAGTTTAATTAGAAAACAACCGTCGCTACTCAGTTTCAGTTTGAAAAGGAAACAGTACAGTTGCAGTTTTGGTTTCTTTGCCCCCTTATTTTCAAATTACCCTGACTGAATTGTTGTGACATGCACAGTCTACTAGGTTTGCAAATTGTACAAATACAAACTAGACTTTTGTGAATGTGTGAATTTCTTAGAACACAGTATAACATTGCATTTCCTACATGCAAGCACCTACGAAAGAGCTAAAAATCACTACCTGCATAGGACATAACTATGTTCTTCTCTCAGACTCTGAGAAAGGTGCATATCAAGCTGAATGAGGTGAAATTCTGGGCTGACAGAAGAAGGAACGGCGTGTGTGAGAGCCTGCAACCTTGCAGGGTCGATAGCCAGTGAGTCATCTGTGCTGTCCTCTTCAGCGCTTGATGGAAACAACACATTGCTCAGAGGGATGGACGGGAGCTCTGTCCTCTGTTACTAAAACAAGCAGTTCTTTTCATTTTTGTTCTGCTTTTTCTTCCTGTGCTTATACAAACATATTCATTTCCTTTTGTGTTTTGTTCATGTCCATTTTTCTGCTTCAAGTCTCTGTAGCTGGGTCCTCTTCAAGGTGGGAATTGCCATCACTTCTGTTTGAAGGAAAGCATCCTTGAAAAGTAAAGCAAAATTGGTGCCAGAAAAAGTGGAATTTGTGTCTTAAAAAAAATAAGCTATTTACTTGTGTTTTGTGTTGATTTTGCCACTCAGCTCTGGCACAGAGTAGAAAGCAGCTGTTACTTTTAATTGCACTAGAGATTTGCAAATAAAACCTAAACTGTTTCTTCTTCATCAGTATAATCTCTAATGTTTTTACCAGATAGTCTTTTCTTCTGCACAGCTTGATTATAGTGCCTTGAGTCACACTCAGTGATTAATGTGGCTTACTAGACTGACAACTGAGTGGAAATGGTAAATAATCACTTGTTTTTATACGTGTAAAAAACAGTTTCTACTCACATTGGAAATCCTTGCATTTGGAAGGGCATCCTTCCATCTTGCTTCCTGCTAACCTAAGGTCATTTAAGGAATAACTGCTTTAAGTGCTTCTTGATTACAGTGATGTAAACGTCTCTGGCCCAGGCACTACAGTGAACAAGACTTTCCAAACAGAAATATGGTTAAACCGAAGGCTGCAGCTTTTATGAACTACATTGCCTAATAAAACAGGGAGGAACTGCTAGCCAGCTGTTCCCCACAAACTACCCAGTAAAACAGGACCAGTGAGGTTCACCAAGCACGAGACTATGGAGGCCAAGCTAAATGTTTAAAAGAAGTCTAACCGCATCCTCCCTCCGGCAAAAGTGACCAAGGCATCTGGTCCCAAAGTACCTCCCTCTAGACTGTCTGTGCTGGGTAGAGAAAAGTAAGTAGTAGCTTCTTTTCTTTGTGTAAGATGCTAAATTTTGCCTGCATTGTGGAAAAGGAATTATCTAACTTACACCTGGCTAGCAATTAAGACACGGACAGTAATTCTGGCCACAGCTGACATAAAAACCCACACTGGAAACCTGCTCTCCAGTTGTGTGAATGCACAAACAAGTTCTCTAGTATTTCCACTAGCTGAATTTGCTAGTAAAGCCACGTCACATTTTCACTGTGGTAAACACTTTTTCTCACTGTTGAAGGAAAGCATGCTAGCCAACTCAGAGTAGAATATCCAGTAACAGCTAGGCTAAATGACTAAAACAGAGAAAAAGAAGGAGTCAAAAAGACCTTCAGAACAAAAACCAATTTATAGAAGAGGAAACTAGAATTCACACAAAACACATCTAACTTCTACTGAGAAGGTGACATAAAGTGGAAGCTTCACACCCAAAAACAGGATCACTGGGAACTCCTGTTCCTTGTCTCCAAACCATTTTTGTTAGAATAATAGAGAAAGCTGTCTTAATCACAGTATTGACTTGTTACCAGGCAAATAAAAGGCCATTAATTTTTGTTCTTCCTTTTATAGCAATATGGCAAATAATTATAGGATTATTTTCTAGCATCTAGGAGTTTTGGCAGGACCCACCTGAAGCACTGGTGTCCTGAAGGAAACCACTAAGTTCCATTGCAACAGCAGAGAAGTCATTTTCCCCACTGCTGTTGTTGGAACCTTGTTTTCGAGGCTAGTGCTTTGACTTCATGTGGTGGGTTGGCCCTGCCTAGCAGATAAGCTCCCAACTAGTCACCTTCTCACTCTCCCTCAGCAGGGTGGGGGAGAGAATCAGAAAGGCAAAAGCAAGAACTAAAGATTTAGGTAATGACAGTTTACTAAGTGAAATAAAGGTGCATGCACTAGAAAAGCAAAAAAAACTAATTCATTCACTTCTTCCCATCAGCAGGCAGATGTTTAGATGCTTCCTGGAAGGCAGAGTCTCAGCACACGTAATGGTTACTTGCGAAGATAAATGCTATAACCTCAAATGTCTACTCATCCCCCTCCTTTCCCCCAGCTTTTATGTGTGAGCATTACAATTGCATTTGATTTTTTCACGAGTAAATCACATTTCCAAGAGACCTAGTAGCCATCTCATTTTCCTCTTGCTGTCTAGAGCATCTTATCTTCTGGAGATTTGATTACTAGTCTCCAAGTGCACTTTGGAAGCGCAAACAACATCGTGCACTTTATATAGGTGAATCTTATCCCCCATCAAGTGCTTCAGACCACAGAATTGTCCAGTTCTTTTGACCCAGTATCTTGAGCCTCCTCCATAGCTTCTCAACATCCTCTTCCCAGTTAATCAGCCCCATGTTGCTTTGTGTGGGCACCTAATTAACAAATGCATTACACAAGGTTGCACCTGAAGCTTATCACTGAGGTAGCCCATCCGCTGCAACCTGATACTTCCTTCAGTAGTATCCATCATAATTTTCTCTTTAGCTAGTTCTCATATCTTCATTTTATCTACTGATTTCCACCTTTCTAACTTAATGAGTAGATGTTCTCTCATTATCTAAGTTCACATAGGTGATATCTACCATATTGCCCTTGTCTAAAAAAGTTTTCAGCAAGTAAAACTGTCATTTTAATCTGACATATGAAATAAACCTGTGTTGCAATCTATCCTATTTTCCACTTGCCTGGAGGTCCTTATTAATTATTCTTTTTCACACAACTTTATGCCAGGAGAAATCCTTTGAAATTATGTCAGTAAATGCCTTTATGTGATCTATCAATCTGTGAAGATACGATCTACTTGTGAACAATACATGAGAAGACAAACACATTTCTTTCAATAAATTACTCATTACAAAATATTTTTAAGACTGTCATGGTGAATATATCCCATCCAGCATTTTTTATGATCAGCCTTTCCCACAATAATCATTCACTATTGATCTCCATCCAAGGAACTGCACATACATGAGTTGAATGAATCTTGACATGGGAAGCCCACTGCAGTGCCCTTCCTGCCAAGTCTAACTGATCTGCTCAAGTCATAGATGATGTCAACCTCAAAGGCAAGATTAGACAGAGCTCAGGTTTCCTACCTTGACCTCTCCAAAATTACATGTGTCTTCAACACTGAACTGCAGATGTTGGTCATGACTATTATACCTAAACAGTTCTGTGTTCACTGCAGCTCGTACCAACCACGCTTTCAGTGTACCCAAACCTAATTAGTTTCCCTGACTGCTAGGCTTTATTTTACTAGTCTCTGTATAGAATAGAAAAATATGTTTGTTGTGATCCACTTGGCAAAACTTGGATCCCTGCTCTGGGAGGGCTTTTTACAGAAAAAGATCTCTCTACTCTTCAAATTACTTTGGTTGTGTACCTGTGTAACTCTTCCAGAAGCTCCCATAAACTGCGTGGGAAAACACATTACCAGTCTGAGTACAGAACTCAGATGTGAAGAGATGAGAGCCTACTCCTCCACTCTTTTGCTGCTTAACCTCCTTGTCTATAAATATCTTGGCTGATGGAAGGTACTGATGATACACTACAGCTGTCTGTCATATGAAATAAAATTGTCTTGTCTCTTTCTTCTCCCCCATGACTGTGCCAAGTTCCCATTTATTTATTCATGCCAAGGTTGCAATTCATAATTTTTAAGGTACAAATATGATCTGTTGGCTATACCTGTGTGCATCACCTTGTGAACTGAGATCCTTATATCTCACTACAGATTTTGGCTGCTATGAGTATATGAGCAATATAGTCAGTTGTACATCCCAGTCTGGAATTACTCAGCTGGATTAATGCTTTCCCGCCAAAGCCTCATGGGAGAGGTTAGCACTGCCTGCAGACACCCAAGCCAAATTTTCTTGAGTAAGCAACTATTCCAATCCAAAATTAATTTGAAATGTCTGTAAAGTATCATTTAGTAGCCTCCTACTCTGGTATGTACTGCTGCGAGTGACTATATAGAACATGGGGCAAGAGGGGATGAAGCCTGGTTACCTCCACAAACCATCCAGCCATTCCTCAGCTGTGCCATTTCAGTGCAATGTGCCAGCAAATGAAGGCAAAGATGACGGAAGCGCTAACTGCCCCGGGGTACTTTGCCAGATAATTATCCCAATTTGAATAACCAAATATAACACGTCTTCATGAGCTTTGAAAGGTCTGCTGTGCCTGACAGGCATTCGTGTCACTACCTAGTGTGGCAGAGGGCTCTGAGTCAGCTCAGCAAGCAAACAGCTGCACAGTGTTATC
Source organism: Chaetura pelagica (assembly GCF_000747805.2). Lineage (NCBI taxonomy): Eukaryota > Metazoa > Chordata > Aves > Apodiformes > Apodidae > Chaetura > Chaetura pelagica. The sequence goes on along the minus strand of NW_009954194.1, from coordinate 2,141,055 downwards.
ACCCCCACCCCCTCCGTTATTTGCTGCCACTCCTCTGCCCACGGTTACCACCACAGCAAGAGACTTGGCAGAAAAGAATGTGCACCCACACCAGAGCCTCATGCCTTCTCATCAACTCATCTTCATCAGTGACTTAAGCCATGATGTGAGCAGTGAGACTGGGCACAAATTCCTGTTGCCCTTTTGGCTACTGGGACATCCAGAAAACTGGAGAGTGGATGTCCTGGCTGGACAGTTGAGCAGCACAGTCCAGTTTAGCAGCTGGCCTCTTGTAGCTCTAATAAACATACTCTTCTGGATATTATTGATGTTATCACAGTAAAGCTCATAGCTCACAGGTAATGTGTCTCAGCTGAAATGAAAGGGCTAGAATTTTAAATACTTTTCCTGTCCATCTTTCTTGCCACACATAACAAACTAAAATGAGAACCAACTTTTAATAACCCGTGAGTGAGTATGACCAGTTACATTGGATAGAAGAGTAACTGCTTTTTAAAACCCTGCTTTGGACTTATTTACTTCTGGTGGGATATCAAACATTGTGACTCACCCCAAGTCCTTTCACTCAACATCAGCCTGCATGCTGCCAAACTAAATTTCCTCACAGGAAATGTTACTGCTGCCAAAACTATAGGTCTTCTTGATGGAGCTAGAGTAGCTTTGTTGCATGATTATTCCAAATCTCTGTTTAGCCAAGCTATAGAGATGTATTAACAACCCAGCAAACACAGAAAGTAGTAAGGAAGAGATAGTTAGGAGAAACACACCAGGAAAATTTAAAAGCAACAACTGTGGCAGAATTTGCAGATCTAATTCTGTACTCCAGAATACCAAGATGAAATCTTGCAATTAAAGTTTTGAGAATATGCAACTATTACTAATGATAATTTAGGTATTATATTCAGTGTCTTGAGGATTCCCCCATATATCTTTTTAGCATCTCTTAGTGGATCAGATCTTGTTGGTTTTATTTTACTCAGCAAAATTCTTGCTCGTTAATAGCAGACTAAAATTCATGTTCAGTTTGGCAGTTTGTTAAACCCATGAAGAGCTTGCACAGCTTATTGCATGGACCTAATTAAAAACTATGAAAAAATACACATTTAGAACCAAGATTCCAAATTACAATTAGATGTGATGGCTCTTTTATCTTTCTCACCATGCAACAAAATTTCAAATGTTTGGAGCGATTTGCTATGTTTAATTGTAATTAGAGTACATATTTTTAGAAGAAAATGTAATATTTGAGTTGATAGAGTTTTGTCCTTTTAAACGGACAAGTATAGACTCACACCCACCGCCACATACACTGGTGTGACTGCTGGAGCCCATCAAGTGAGTGGCCTGATTTTAGATCCCCACTGACAATCATAAACGTCTTGGATGCTGCATAATTCTGTCACTTCACTTTGGTGCTCTAGGGGCAGCTGTAATCTTCTGAATAAAATTGCTCTGATCTAACATGATCTGAACATGATCTAAAACGTCTGCTGTTTAGCTAAGATGCTTTGGTTACACAGAACTGCCTTCTCCTCAAGCTCTGTTAATCCATTAAAATGTTACCAGAGATCTCCACTGATCTCCCTTTGTCCTGCAAAAACATTTCCAAAATATCCCCTGCTAGATTTTGGCTTTGACAGATAGGTGTTGGTATGTTTTCATTTATCCTGAATCATTCAATGTCTCTATCAAGTGCAAACCAAGGATCCTTAAGCCAGACTCTTGCCATGCACATGTAAAGAAGCATTTTGGAGATCAAAGGAGAAAATCTGGCTGGTCTGAAGGGTGATATCACTGCTAACCGTGCTTTATTTTCTGCCTAATTAGACTGAGGAGAAGAAAGCTTTATACAATATACAATGTAAACACAACAGAAGGCTTGAGTCTGACAGGCTCTCATGGACATGAGACACGCATACCTGGATCCTGACAAGGATATTTTGTGACCAAATGCAATAACACAGCTTTGAAAAGCACACGCTTCAGAATGATGGATGCTTTAGAGCTGTGCTCCTTCAAGTTTTGATTTAGAAGGCTGGAGGCTTCAATCTGAGTCACGAATATTCAAAATGACAGAAACTTACAATATTTTATTGCTCTGCATTTAATAGTACTTACATTTACAAGCTGTCAGTTTGAAATACTGAATAACTCATAGTTTAGAACATGAAACATCAGTTTGGATTGTGCTTGAAGTTCATTGCTTCCTACTTAAAATCTTTCTCGGATACTCAAAACAGCCTTTCAATCTATGCACTTTCATTACCTCTCTTAATTCAGTTTTGGCCTCAAAAATATATTGACTTTGCAGAAAAGTCAGGGAAAGACATGTCTCCTGTTGCCATTCTTAAAAAGGGAAAAAAAAACAAACAAACAACAGGCATAATTAAAAGCTCCTTTCCTGGTTGTTTAATGTGCTAATATGAGAACATTAAGGCCAATGTAGCATCTACTGCTTGCTTGCCTCAGCTGTCTGGATTCTTTTCTTAATTTACACACTCAATTATGTAGACTCTTAAATCCCCAGCATTGGTGGGTGGTAAGGTAGATGGTTAATGAAGAAACATTGAGTAGGAAACTCCTTTAATGCCTGTTTTATATGTATCTTGGGTAACATTTTTAGAAGAAAAAAGATCAAAGGTTATAACTCTAAGAAACTCTCAAGATGGGAATAAATGTACATGGTTTTAAGGCACCCCTAAAAATTATGAGAAGGCTAATATCCCCCTATTCCGTGGTCTGTTCTGAAACAAAAATATTAAGCCAAGTGTTTGGCTCTGTATAATAAAAACAGATTATCTAATGGTTTCCAGTGAGAAATATGAGAAAGACCATTCATAAAGGCTCCATAATAGTTATGAATTATAAAGACTTCCTCGTTTTCAGTATAAACTGAGACCCCAACAGAAACTGTTAGATATTTATTCACATGCCCTCAAAGGGACTGCACGTGGACATTTTTAATTAACATTATTTGCAACACCTTACTCAAGTTGTTCATTATTAATTTGACATGTTTTGAAGTCCTGACCAGAATGTTTTCATCACTTACTCTAATTACAGCATTCTTATATGACTTTAATAGTTTTACAAGGATACAGTGATTTGCAATCTGTACTTATTTTAATTAAAAAAGAAAACTGTGCTTAAGTAATCTAGGTCTTAACATACAAAAAAATAAAAAAATAAAAATCAGGAAATGTTAAATAAACTTTGGATCATTCTCTCTAACAGGCTACTAGGCCTTCACTAAGGAAAAAAAAAAATAAAATAGATAATTTAAAAGTAAAGACATGGTTTGGCAGTCCTTTTGCATTTCCAGATATATCTTTGTTGTCCCCATTTTGCCTTTCCGTTTCCAGCTCCCCAGAATGATTCTATGTTTAGTGGTGGGTATAAAACAGGTATGATCACCCTCAGTTCACCTTCATCTGTCCTCACTGTCCAGATGTCTGTGCCAGTTCAGATGATTAAGCAGGGTGAAATTTGCCTCATTTGAATTATTTTCCTTAGCTTTTCTCTTTCATGCAGGCTTACATCGTGAAGCCATTCACCAAAACTGCATGTTGAGTATGTAGAGATCTACTTGAGGTTACAGTTGTGGTAGCAAAGGCAGAAAATATGCAGGAAACTATTTACATGACCTTCATGTTTATGTCTCCAGTGGATTAATAAACTCTACTAGTTTCTTCCTAGAAAGTAGTAAACATGACTAGAAGAAAAATGTCACTGGAGACACCTGAAAGATCAGCAAAGCCTGAACTGAACTGTGATAGATAGAGGAAAACCTGCTCATCCTTCAAGAAGACCAAACAGCCTCAATTATGCTTTGCTCTTTAGCTAGAAGCTAGAATATTAAAATTGAGTGTGTTAAATAAAACGGCCACTTGTCACCTCCCTTTGAGAGCGTGACTGCAGACTCAACTGCACCTTTTTCCTTGCAAATTACAGCTATTAATTTAAATTTTGTGACAGAGGCTCTGGTTTTGTAAATAATAGCTGAAAGTCTACAACACAAGATGGCAGTGTCAGACACCGCGTACCAAACCAGCAGGGATTACAGACTGGTTCAGCTGGATCTCTTGGGAAGTGGGACAGAAGGAAGCAGTACTGAGGACTTCGTGCTTTCCTTGATACTCCTGTGGAAATCTTGCTTGGAAACTAAGAGTTCCCACTCTGTGTTTCCACAGTAGTCAGAAAAATACCCTGCAGAAGGAATAAAGAAACAGTACTCTCTGCAAAACAGGTCTTGCTTCCTTGCAGATTTCAGATGTCCAGGTTTAAGACAGTGTGTTAAGACATGAAAACATAGATATCTCACAGAGGTATCAAGGAACTTACCCTTGGTCGCTAGAACATTTTTTTTTTCTTTCTCTTGGGGTTATTCTAGCAGAGAATAGAGGTTTAGGGTGGGTGGGTTGTTTGTTTGTTCTTGTTTAGGTTGGTTGGGGTTTTTTTCAAGTTCATATACCACCCCTCTCTGTAGCTGGCTACAGTGACACATAATTTTTGTCGAAGACATACAGGAAAATTGATTAGTTCTTAAATGTCATGGGTTTGTCTTGTTGCTTGTTTTAAGAACCTCCTACAATTAATGAGGGTGAGAATGGGAAGGTTGGAGTGGAAAAGCTGTGAACATGATCTAAAACATGGCAAAAACCCCAGATCAGACCTGAAAGAAAGGGAGCTGTCTGAAATACAGAAACCTGCAGCATCTCTGTGGGAAAATAAACTTTAAAGACCCTCTAATCACACCAGTATGTCCAAACCCATGAAGGTCATTAACAATTATAGTTCTGCTGAGTTTAGGAGCTTTGTAGTGGGGTGTCCTTGATGACTTCTCTAGGACTCATACTGAGCACCTGAGGCCCTGTCCTGCTCCCACTGCGGGACATAGAGCTGTTCCTTTGCATGATGCAGTTCTCAACCCTCCCAACCTTCCAGTTGCAAACCAAGCAAAACTTTCACTTGATCGAGGATGCTCAGGTCATCAGGTCGACCACTTGATCCTTCCAGCTGGAGATATTCTATCATTCAATTACTTCTCCCATTGACCAAAACCAAGCAGATGCACTGGGGGCAAGGGGAAGGATGAGAAGGTATCTGAGGACCCCATTAGTGCAGACACAGGTGGTGAGCCCAGTGGTACTCGAGGCCCTGTAGAAATAGGGACTGGCGGGATAAGGCAACCAGGGAGGGGAGTGGCAAAGAGACGGGGCTAGAGACCCATATGCTGGGGTGGATATAGTGAAGGGACCCTGCTCCCAAACGTTCTGTCCACCTCGTTGCCTTCCTCTGTGGTGTGTCTGGGGCCGCCTGAGGACCTCAGCATTTCAGACCAGCTTTGCTCCCCCAGGCGAGAAGCTCTGGCTCCTGGTTGCCAGTCGCTGCTAGCTAACTCGCAGCGTCCTAATTTGTAACATGTAGTGGGGTTGTTGTTATTTCCACGGTCTTGACCTCGAAACCGAGAACTGAGAAAGTATTTTGTTTAGTTCTCGGGGAAACTGTAATTACACCTTAGACATGCCGTGGAAATAAACCTCCTAATCAAAATACTTCGCCGGGAACCGAGAAACGTCAGACAGGCGATCCCTCTGGTCCGTATTTTAAAGCATATTAGTGGAGAAAACCTGCCGCTTTCTTCTTTAAAAAGACAGAGGGAACCGCATTTCCTCACCCACAGCTGTCCCAGGCAGGCCTGGGTGCCTTCGCTGCTTGCAGGGCCGTCTCGCCGCGGTCACGGAGGGGTGAGCAGCTCACCCGTGGGGCGGAGGCAGCAGCGCACCCGTGGGGCGGAACGCGGGGCCGGCAGCGTTCAGCACTGTCCGGCCGATGACAGTTCCCCGAGCGGCGGGAGGGCGGCCCGACCCCTGCACACCCCCGCAGTCCCCTCCCGGCCGCTTCGCCTCGGGGGGCCTCTTGCCCTGCCGCCACTTCGCGGGTGCCTAGAGAAGAAACAGCAGAAGAATTGTCAAAAGGGTATTAAACCGGAGCCGTCGTGTTTGGTGTGTTCTAAGCTTTTGGCATGAAGGGAAGCGATTTTCAAGACGGCGGTGAAGGGCAGGGTGCGGGAAGGGGCGAGTTCACGAGTGGGTTGGTTAGGAGAGCCGCTCAGGGGACACAAGGAGATGAGAGCACTGAGGAGCTCCAGGTAATGCCGCAGCACGCTCGGGCCTGTGGCCTTTACACCTATGATCGCCAGCCTTCGAACAGATCTGCCTGTTCCATAGAAATAACCCGTGTCTTCGCTTCTGTGACCCTGTCTGTGCTTCTGTCTCTCTAATTAGGCCTCGGGCTGCGTCGGTGAGCGTTGCACTGCGAGAGAAAGCAGCACAGCGTCCGGGTCGGACCGTGTTTGCTCCCTCTCTACCTTACTTGCAGCTGTGACTGTGATATTCACAGTCAGTTGTGTCTGCCGAAGGAAGTTCTTCTTGCGGCTCTTTAAACCTTAGTGCGGCAGAAGTATTTACGGCTTAAAAAGCAAGCGATGATGCCTGCCGATCTGTAGAAACGCGGGGTTTCTCGCCTTGCAGAACCTGGCACGAACGTTGTGCCTTGGATACCGTGTTGTGGCATTTGCGGCGCTTATCCGTCATGCGTGACTCTAAACCAAACGCCCGCCTCTGCCCGTTCGTTTGTTAAAAAAAAAAAA
>NW_009954194.1:2133082-2134061 GCF_000747805.2 Chaetura pelagica | reverse complement strand
TCCAGCACGTCCCGGCCGATGACAGTTCCCCGAGCGGCGGGAGGGCGGCCCGACCCCTGCACACCCCCGCAGTCCCCTCCCGGCCGCTTCGCCTCGGGGGGCCTCTTGCCCTGCCGCCACTTCGCGGGTGCCTAGAGAAGAAACAGCAGAAGAATTGTCAAAAGGGTATTAAACCGGAGCCGTCGTGTTTGGTGTGTTCTAAGCTTTTGGCATGAAGGGAAGCGATTTTCAAGACGGCGGTGAAGGGCAGGGTGCGGGAAGGGGCGAGTTCACGAGTGGGTTGGTTAGGAGAGCCGCTCAGGGGACACAAGGAGATGAGAGCACTGAGGAGCTCCAGGTAATGCCGCAGCACGCTCGGGCCTGTGGCCTTCACACCTATGATCGCCAGCCTTCGAACAGATCTGCCTGTTCCATAGAAATAACCCGTGTCTTCGCTTCTGTGACCCTGTCTGTGCTTCTGTCTCTCTAATTAGGCCTCGGGCTGCGTCGGTGAGCGTTGCACTGCGAGAGAAAGCAGCACAGCGTCCGGGTCGGACCGTGTTTGCTCCCTCTCTACCTTACTTGCAGCTGTGACTGTGATATTCACAGTCAGTTGTGTCTGCCGAAGGAAGTTCTTCTTGCGGCTCTTTAAACCTTAGTGCGGCAGAAGTATTTACGGCTTAAAAAGCAAGCGATGATGCCTGCCGATCTGTAGAAACGCGGGGTTTCTCGCCTTGCAGAACCTGGCACGAACGTTGTGCCTTGGATACCGTGTTGTGGCATTTGCGGCGCTTATCCGTCATGCGTGACTCTAAACCAAACGCCCGCCTCTGCCCGTTCGTTTGTTAAAAAAAAAAAATACAAATAAAAAAATTTAAAATCCCCCAGGGTAAATCCTCGCTCAGAGGCTTTCGGCAAAACGGAGGGGCCGGGGGGAGCAGAGAGTTGCCCCGACGGCCGTGGCGGCCCGGGCTAGCGGGGCTGGGAAGCGGCTGCGGAG
>NW_009954194.1:2129899-2133072 GCF_000747805.2 Chaetura pelagica | reverse complement strand
CTGCCTGTCTTGCTTCCATGGAGCGCATCGGAACCCGCAGAGAGAGCCTTCATTGCATTTCTAGGGAAATCGTGGAGGAAAATGCCCCAGGAAAGCTGTTGGATGTGACAGAAAGCACTCCGCGCCTTGTTTACAGCCGAACCTCCCTGCCGCCCTGTGCTGTCTCTTCCATAAAGGACATTTCAAGGCTGTACATCCTCACGTCGAGGATGAGGGCTTTTCGCCTGCCCTGAGAAGTGCACGAACAAACGCACCGATTTGCCTGACTCGCGTTGGCAAGGAGGGCAGCGAGAGATGCCTCTGACTCCCGGCCCCAGCCGCTTTGCCAGTCGGGGCATTGTCCGCAGTGTACGACGGACCCGAGCCCGAGCGCAGCTCGGTTGCCCGAGGGGGCGGAGGGGCGGGGGGCAGAGGGGCTGGCGGCTCCGCATGGGGCTCACTTATGTCTCCGCCGGCCTCGGAGCTGCCGTCTGGGGGCTTGCGATGGCAAAGGGTCGAGCTCCAGCGGCCTGGGGAAGAGACAGGGTGCCGAGGAGGGGGGTGCTGGCATCCCAGGTGCCCCTCTCCTCTTGCTGCAAATGTCATCAGGGCCTCGCCGCCGAGCCCGGCGCGTTTCAGCCACATATGGTGGGTGGATTTAGGTGTCAAAAGCCGGCGAATTAGAAATGGTAATTGTCCGTCATTATGGGTGAAACGCGATCTATCACAACAACTGGAACATGTCTGGGCGCTAGCAAAAATAATTTGAATGATTAGCGATCATTATGGATGTCAAGCCGCGTCCATTAAGTTGTATGAAGAAATTATCCTTGACGTGCGAAATCAAACTACAAATACACAGGCCTGGCATTGAGGAGGACCCTCCCTGCTGGGCCGCGGGAGGCCGGGAAAAGCCCGGCAGGGCGCTGGCAGGGCCCGGGAGAGGCGTCGGGGCGGTCGCGCTGCCGGGGCCGGGTGAGGGCTCTGCCCCGAGCCTGCATGACTCTGCTCACGGTGGGGGGACAGGGACGAGGCGCTCGGCCTCCCAGAGAAGGTTTTGCAGGTAGAGGGAGGCGAGGGGCAGAGAACAGGCTGGGATGCGGCGGCGATGGGCTGCTGTCCCATGCAGCCAGCGGGCACCTCCCGGAGCAGCGAGGACAGGAGAAACATGGTGGGGTTTGTACCCTGCTGGGAGGGACTCCGGGAGATGTAGTCCGCAAGGTACACGTCTGCCTCTCCTTTCGTTACACCAGTCCTTGTCAGGAGACGACGTCTGGGGACCCTTTACCCCGCTCCTGGGGGTGGGCAGCCCCGCTCCCTGTCTCGCAGCCCCCGCTCAGCCCCTCCGCGCCTGCCAGGCACAGCGCTCTGCCACCGCTCTGAGCGCGGGGCTCTTCCCGAGGAGAGATCGGTTTACAAGTAATTTCCACTTTGCAAAGGTCGCACTTTTTTTTTTCCCTGAGATAAAATCTCATTTTTTACTTTTACAGTTCTCTCCTTACGGCGAGGGCTTGCGAAAGAGATTTTTTTCCCTGCACCCTCTCTCCCTTCGCTTCTGATCCCTTTTCATCGAAATAATTTGTTCGCAACATCGAAGTGGATATTTCAGTATCTTTTGGAGGTATTTTTGGTAAAACTATGCCATTGTGATCGCCCAGGCCATGGCCTGACACGGACATCTAAGCACAACTTCTCAGAGTCTGCGAATCCACGGCGCAGACCGCGCTTTCTAAAGCAACACTCAAAAGCTTTTCCCTAATAGCGAAGAAAACCGGCCGTCACTTCCAGGCATTGTAGTTATTTATTTATTTATTTATTTATTTATTTTTAATCCGATAAACTAGTCGAATTTCAGATAAATTAAACAAATCTTCACAGTCGCTTGACAGAATTACTGTCTGCACCCCTGCAGATTGATGTTCATAACCAGCGAATAAGCGCATATATTATTTTCTTGTTGCAGTCGCTAGAAAAACGTAGTATGTTCGTAGAAGTTCCCCATGTATTCATATTTTTTATTCTAATTGAATGCAAAAAAAGACTAGTGGTCCATTTTGTTTTAATTAGACAAGTGAGAAAAGTATCTGTGTACTGTGCCACCGTGCAGAACAGAGCGCCGACGCGCCGCCGCCCCGTCAATGCACTCACGACATCCCCACACAGTAAATCGTCCCCGTGGCTCCTTGCCGGTGCCTTTCGGGCTGCGTCCCCGCGGCCCAGGGGCGCCCGACGCAAAGCTCCCCACCAAGCCCGAGTGCTGGCGGCAGCCGGCAGAACTGCCTCCCCTCCCAGCCTACCCCGGCTTTATTCACACGGTTTGCAAATCTGTATTATTCCCGCACAAGCCAAAAATAATATTAGTCCTCTCCACGCGCATTTCATCCCTAATTATCACTCGAGTCCTTTGCGACACAAAGAGTTTCCCCGGCCGGTTTAAACGCAACGCAGCACAGATCCATGGACAAAGTGTTTTAATCCAACCCCGGAGAAAAGCGGGGGGGTCTCGCCGCCGGGCGGCTTAACGAGGGGCAGATCACGGGTGCCGAGCAGGGTCTTCAAACCACTCGAGCCGAACGGCAGGGTTGGGCTCTAAAGCAACGGGCAAGGCAGACAGCGTCTTTCCGAGCCATTACGGCGGGCGGAATTTGCTTTCCCCCAGAGCAATTTAGGAAACACCAGCCCCCCGGGCAGTCAGCTCCAGCTCCGTGGGCGCTCACCAGGACCCCGGCCCTCGGCCATCCTCCCCGCCCCCGCCGCCCCTCTGCCCCGGCCCGCCTGCGCCCCTGCTCGCACGGTGATGCCGTCCGGCCCCGGGAAGCTGAAAATCAGCCCCTTCTTTGCTCCCGTTTTATGGTTTTCTGGCCGTTCTTGGTAGGTGTGGAAGCACTGTTTTGGTTGTCAATCGTCCATGCCTGAAAAGCCTGCCTGTAGCCTTTTTAGCTCCCATGCTTTTCTTTTTTGTTTGTTTTCTTTTTCTTTTCGTTTTTTAAGGAAGGGGAAAAGTATGTTTTAAATATCTATGAGCACTATTATTAGATATATATTTTTATTAATACCAGTGTCTTTTCTCTGGTGTGAAGGACATCAGCCACCAGTCCTGGTGACAACTTGCAGCCCTTTGGAGACAGCAGGTAGTCCAGGCAGGTCGCTTTCTGCCCGTGGCCAGCAGCGGGGCAGCCCCCCTGCCCCTCCCC
>NW_009954194.1:2128078-2129732 GCF_000747805.2 Chaetura pelagica | reverse complement strand
GCCTCAGGCGCACTTGAGAGCCCCAAAACTGTGTAACCTGAGGCTCCGCAACCACCGCTCCCCGCTGTTACTTTTTCAAGGAGCGCCCCGACAATTCCACTCATGGCCAGCATCACTTGGGACCAGCCTTGTGGCTTAACACCTCTCCCAGCTCCGATAGAAAGATGGGGAAACAGCCGGGGAAAGAGGCGGGGGGGATTCTTCAGCCGCCCAGAAGGCTCCGGGCAGCAGAGTCAAAACCCTCATTCTCTGATCAGGGCTTTTGCAGCCAGCCGGCTGGGAGCAGGCAGGGCGATGTCAGCGGCAGCCGGGGGTCGGAGGGCAGTCCTGGCCCCAGGTCTGTCCTGGGATGCTGCCAGACTTCTTCGGGCACTGCGACTCTCGGGCTGGCCCGGGCGTGAATTCGCGCTCTCGGTCCCCTCGATCCCTGCGGAGAGAGCGAGGGTTTGCGTGCGGGCTGCCGAAATTCATTCCCTCCCTTAAAAAAAACAAACAAGCAAACAAAAACGCCACCCTAAACCAAACAACATGCCCCACCAACAACACAAATGCAAACCGTGTTAAAATAATGACAAGTTCCACCTGCGGGTGATAGTCCACCCGCTCCTGCGGTCTCTGGGCAACGCAAGGGCGGGGCGGGGGGCAGCGTGGTTCCCCGGGAGCAGAGGGGTGCTGAGAGCACCCCAGACGGCGCGCCCGGAATGTCTGCTCACCCCCGGAGGAGGGAGCTCCGCCCCGGCCCGGAGCTGTGCAGAGTTCCGGGCGCTGACCACCGTGCGACTCGAGTGGGACAGGTTTTATTTGCTCCCTGGCTCACCTTGCTCCCTTGCTAATCGCGCTGCTGTTGTTCCCCTGGTTTTGGGCCACTTTCGGACAGGTGAGGAGCAGTAGCATCCCCAAGCATGTGGCCGCGCCAAAAACATGTCCTATATTTTTCCCATCACCTGGGGAGAATAAAAAAACAGGCTCCTCCCTGGAGTCACCACTGCCACCCCTCCTCCCTGGCTGCGGGGCTGCCACTCTTTGGACACCTCGCTCCCAGCGCTGCCAGCTCGCTGCAGCAGCAGCTTTTCCTTGAGCTGCAGGGCTGTCCGAGCGGAGCTGCTTGCTTCGGGAGGTTCGGTGTTGCAGCCCCGGAGGAGCCACCGGGAGGGCCGCGGGGCTTCCTCGTGCCCCCAGCCGGGGCCCGCCCTCGGGGCGCGTCACCTTCCCACTGACAGGGGAAGCGGAGGGCAAAAGTGCCTGCCCAAGCCCCAGGCCTGCCGGGGAGAGGCCCTTAACCTCCGGGGCACCTTTGCCCCCTGCTCCCGGGTGCCCCTAAGAGGCCGGGCAGGTGCCGGGGGCACTGCCTGTGCTCCGGCGTCGTCTGCTGCTTCTCCTCCCGTGGAAGCGTTGCTGAATTCTACCTGAAAAGTGTGTGTGTATGTGGTGGTGGTGAGATCTACGTGGTTTCCTGTTTTATTACCCTGCAAGCAAGCAGGAGCTATCTAAATATAGGCAACCTCCCGCTTGCAGAGATGGTCTCTGGGTCTGTGCGAGTGTTTAATACACAAACACAGGCGCCTATGGAGACATATGGAAAGATATACACAATTTACATTACATTTCAACAATCGAATTTCTTTTAGCTGCGGTAGTTTCTCTCACACACTCT
>NW_009954194.1:2126547-2128061 GCF_000747805.2 Chaetura pelagica | reverse complement strand
TTTAAGAATGGAGCTTGTCCATGGTCGGATGGAAAATCATTCCCACGGCTCCTATGCCGACTCGGCGTTTGGGAGAGAAGCCGAAATCGGAATATATCGTTACAGAGGTTATTTCATGCTGCCGCCGTGGATGTGCTGATGAGCTGAACGTGTGTTCGGGAAAGATGGAGGCAAAGTGCTAGAGTCCAAGGTTTGCTAATAACTTAAAAGCCGAAAATCCAAAGCAATTCCTTTGGCCTTGGTACAGATACCCGCGGCTTACTAAGGTCTTTGTCACTCAGAAAAAACAAAAAGACTCAGAGCATGTGCCTCATATTTAAAATCATAGAAATTATCAGTAAAACAGGAATAGAAACGCCTCTAAATTTCCGTAAAATTCCATTAACTTAGATATAATTTTTTCCCCATGCAAAATATTGACGTTTGTCAAATATCGGATTTTGCCGACGTCAAACGAAGACATTCTCGATGAGTTAATATTCGATATTAAACATAAACCTAAAATTCCAAATACCCTCACTCAGATCATCTATTTCAGCAATTTCCGTCTCGGGTAAAATGTATCTTAGCTCTACAGGATTCAAACAAAAATAGTTTGACCCTTTATCCTGCGTACGTTACCCAGTGTTACAACTTGGGAACCCCGGAGAAGCTCTAATGACCGGCGCTTTTTTTTTTTTTTTTTTTTTTCTTTCATATCAGGCTTTTTCCTTCAGAGCTACACCCGTCAGCAAGCACGAAGCAAAATAATAAAACACAGTGTTCTACGGGGTAGGGGGGAGGGGAGGGACTGGACGAAGGAAAAAAAAAAAAAAAAAAGAAGAAGAAGAAAAAAAGAAGAAGAAGAAGAAAAAAAGAAGGCTTCGATATAATCCTTTCTCTCAAACAGGGAGCCCCATAGGAGCCATAACCAGCTTCGCCGAAAGCCATCCCCGCCGCCTTGCCTCCCCATCCCCACCGGGGCCAAATCCCACTGTTGTTAAAATGTCCCATCGCAGCTGGGATGGGTGTCAGTGGATCGATGCCGTGTATGGGGTTGCAAGCCTCCCACTGGGCTGCACGCAGAGAAACATCCCTGAGAGCAAGCAAAGGAGCAAACAGAGCTGTCTGAGGGGCAGCGGGGGCTCCTCTTCCCCTTCACAAGTGCACGGGGGCCCTGCTCCTGCAGTCCAAAACTTTCATTTACCCAGGAGGGAAATTGATGGGAAAGGCGGAAGGAAAGAATTAAAAAAAATAATAATAGTTAAAAAATAAATTTAAAAAAGAAATAGGAAAAAAAGCTTCAGGATCAGGCCTAATAAATGCCAGTGCTCCCACATCTGCCAAGATCTGCTCTTTAGAAGACCCTTCGCGCCAGGACTGCCAGATCTGATTCCTTTTGCGCGGAACACCAACAAAACCAAAGTATTTCCCCCGGTGCCACGACCACCGACGGCTTTGGGAGTAGAGAGCTCGTCACAAGGCCCCCAGGGAGCCGCTGCGGCCGCCCGGGGTACCAGCCTGTGGGCCTGGGC
>NW_009954194.1:2124048-2125797 GCF_000747805.2 Chaetura pelagica | reverse complement strand
TCCGAGCGCACCCCCCATCCTCACCGTCTCCGGGCAGCCGTAAATTAGACCAGCGAACCCGGCCCTCCGGCAGAAGGAGGGATAGCTCCTTCCTGGACACGCGTTAGCCAAGAACTCCTTAAAGCGCTCGGCCTGAGCCCCTCCGTCCTCTCTGCTTCCCACGGAGGGAACCGGCACCGGCGCTGCACCGTGCAAACGAGCTGAGCGGCCCGGGGGACCGGAGGACGAGATCTCTCCCAGGCCTCATGACCCCCATCGCCGGAGATGCCAGTTCCCACCATAGCCACTACTACCTGTCCCCGTGCGAGTGGAAAAAAGGAGGGACATGGTCTGAACTACAGCTGGAAGCTTGGTGCAGGGAAAAAGTCGTGGGGGAAATCCTCGTCTGCTCTCAGAAATGACACATGCAGCAGAGCTAAGTGTTAAACTAAAGTTTATAAATTAAGAAAAAAAAAAGTACAGCGGGTAGCTTACAAACATTCACAATTCATTTGAAGTAAATAATCTAGTTGAGTGCACAGTGCCATTAAAAAGGGGGGCGAGGGAGGGGAAATCAGTGAGTTACTTTGAAATAAAGAGACTGTAATTATATTGCTGAGCAGATAAGAAGTCCCTGCCCCTGAAGGAGAGGTCTGCAGAAGAACTGTAAAAGGCACTGATGGCATTAAAATTTCCTGTTACATCGATTTCTTAAAAAGCCTGACTAGAAATATTCACATTGAATATAAAAATAACAACTTTAATAAAACTGGAAAGTGCGAAAAATCCGTAACTCTTCCCTCCCCAAACACGGAAAGATCTCAAGGAAAAAAAAAAAGGAAAAGAAGAAGTCTGGAGTTTCAATATAAGTCTCACCCTTTTGTGACATATTTGTCCTTTGCCAGGGATCATGGAGTACAGGAATAACATGGGCAACAATAGCAGGGGCGATTTGAAAGAGGTTTCCTTACATTCAGCACCATACAAGGCACATTCAGTTTGAAACGAACTGTAAGACCAGAGACTCAAACAGACGTAAAAAATAATCTTCCTTACAATCCACCGAGGGAGTCTTTGATCTCCTCTTTTGAGCTGCATTTTGTTTTGCGGGTTGTTGTTTTTTTTCCCCCCCTCTCCTTTTCTCCCTCTTTCTCCCACACGAGATTGAGTCTCTACCAATCCGAAGCAAAACAAAACAAACAAAAAGTCTACACCAAATACACTGACAACATGGATACCATGAACTAGTTGTGCTGAAGCACGAGAGTCCTCGGCTGGCAGGGTGGAGATGGGCAGGGTCAGGGCAGGGGTGGCCAAGAAGACCTACGCTGGAAGATGAGAGGGTGAGGAACCATCCAAATAATATTAATAATAAAAATAACAATAAAATAATAATAAATACTGTCCGAGGCACTGAGAGCTGCGGCTGGGGCTCTGGATTTGAGAAGCTGGATAGATGGATGGGTGTACTGGAGGGAGGTGGCAGAGGGAAGATGGGTTTCCTGTCTGCCAGTGGGGGGGGGCGGCGCTGGGGACAGGGGGATGTACGCGTGCCCCTCACTGGGTGTTGGCGGCTGCGGCACAGGTGGACAGAGCCCACCCGGGCACGCAGTAGTAGGGGTAGTAGTAGGAGGGCTGGAGGGAGAGCAGCGAGGGCGGCCGCAGCACCTCGCCGGGGTGGTACTGTCTCTGGTCGTCGCGCACCAGCACCTTGACGGCCACCTTCTTGGCGGCAGGGGGGGGCGCGCCGGGGGGGGGGGGGCCGGTCCC